>NC_034602.1:77549273-77561890 GCF_900095145.1 Mus pahari | reverse complement strand
GCTCTTTCCCCGGCAGTGCACCGGAGCAAAGAACGACACTTATTTTTTTAGCAAAAAGGTTTACATTCACAAAGGAAGAACTCTAATTTTTTTACAATGTTAAGATACAAAGACTTATATTCAACACTGTTCAAATAATAAAAGTAAATTATTAACTAATATCCCTTAATAACTTTAAAATTCACCCAAAGGGATAGCAGTTGCTAATATAAGTTTTTCCTTTAACAGCCCCCAGCATACAGGAGAAGCTTAATACATACTTGTTAATGAAGAAATCAAATAGCAAATGAATGATTTAATTTTCATACTAAAGACATCTTCCCAAATATCTCAACCTCTGTAACAATCCTGCTTTTCAGATGTAAGCACAGACAATAGGTTAGTGAGCCTTTGCTCACTACACAGGAGGGAGGGAGGAACAGCACCCTCACTGCATCCACTTAAAAGCACAGGAGGGATCTTGCTGCAGCTCCACTTTACTCAGTCTTCTGTTCTGAAGCAGTGGCTCACAATATAGCGCAGGCTGACTTTGAACTGGTGATCCTTGTGGCCCATTCTAAGTGACTGGATTACACCCAGCTCATTCCTTTTTACTATCGCACAGACTCACTCATTTTCCAGATCCTTCCAACAGTCAACACGTTAAGTAGGAGGAAATAAAGATGCTAATAACCATGCTTACTTAGCAGGTTTATCTTGCTCCTTATCTGACAGAGTCTCAGGACACAACCCTAGTTGGTCTGGAACTATCTAGACCATTAGCCTCAAGCTTTTATCGGCCAGCCTCCCTCTGCCTCCCAAGTGCATAGGATGATAGCCGTGTGCCACTATGTCTCTGAGCACCAACATATACATTTTTAAACTGTATGTTTTATGGGCTGTTATTTATTTATTGTGGTGCTGAGGATTAAACATAGTGACTTGCACACATGAGGCAAGTACTCTATCTTCATTCCTGTATGACCCTACTTTAGATAAAGACACTGGAATCCATAGTTGTCCAAGGTAAGACAGTAAAAAGCAATGCCAACATTTGTAGGCTACATTGTTGTCTTGGAAGCCCGTGTGTGTGTGTGTGTGTGTGTGTGTGTGTGTGTGTGTGTGTGTGTGTGTGCGTGCGCGCGCGCGCGCACTTGCTACTTTTGTAATGTCCAATGTATTAAAGCTACTGTAACAACTGCTGGTGTGGACCAAATAAATGCAAATGTAATAGGACATGACAGGGTCTGGTTTTTGCTTTTATTGGTGTTTGTATAAAATAATGGTTTCATCATGGCACTCTCATCCACATATGCAGTATATTCCAAGAAGATTCACTCTGGCGCTCCCCACCCAAGAGTCTAATTTAAACATCTTCAGTTACTGCTCATCAACCATCTGCATGAGAGAACACATGTGCTGTCTGAGTCCAGCATACTTAGCTTAGTATGATGGTATCTAGTCCCGCCCATTTTCCAGCAAATGACTGAGTCTTCCTTACCACTAAAATTCTATTGTACCTATGTATGGCATTTACCCATCCACTGATGGGCAGGTTAGGCGCACGGACAAGCATCACTATCGTATCTGACTTAACCAGAAGTAGAATAACTAGATGAGATATCAAGTTCTATTCCTAATGTATTGAGGACCCCCCCACACTGATTTCCGGAGTAGCTGAACATTCTTACTAACAGTAAATTTTCTCCAACCTACACCATTCTTACCCACCTTTGTTGTCTACTACTACAGCCTTCTGACTGGGGTGAAATGGAATCTCACAGTAGTTTGAAGTTTCTCTCTCTCTCTCTCTCTCTCTCTCTCTAATTTATTTTATTAGATATTTTCTTCATTTACATTTCAAATGCTATCCCGAATGTCCCCTATACCCTCCCCCCAGAAGTTCTCTTTTCTTTATGTTAAGGAAATTGATCATTTGTATTTATTGGCTATTTGCACTTAACATCTTTTGTGTATATTTTGCTCGTGTGTTTATATGTGTGTGTGCTCACACACACGCACACCTGTGAACACTGAGGCCAAAAAGGGGAGGTCAAATTCCTGGAACCAGAAGTACTGAGAGCCATGAGCCACCATGTGGGTGCTAGGAGTCAAACCGAAGTCCAACGGCAAGTACTGCTAAACCGTCTTGCTAAGTACAGCAAGTAGCTGCTAAGCCATCTTTCCGGCCCTCATTTACATACCTTGAGAACTGTGCTCCATGCAGCTGCTCATTAATGATTAAAATCTTTGTTCTTTAGGTATTTAGTTTTAAGTCTGTATATTCTATTACTCTCATGTCAGAAGGATAGCTGGGGACGCTCTCCCACGCTACAAGCCACATTCGCTCTGGTAATGTCTCTTCTATGCAGCAGCCTTTCAGTTTGATTTCATCCTGTTTGTCAACTTTGTTACATTCTGGAGCACTGTCCTGTTCAGACCAAAACCTCTCTATACACAGTGACACCCCCCTCCCCACCCCCCACCCCCGCCCCGAATCTATCTCAACATTTCCGTAAGCTAAAGCAAGAAGACTGAGTTTGAGGCCAGCCTGGTCTACAAAGCAGACACTGTCTCAAAAACAACTCATAATCTATATCTGTACCTTGAAATGTTTTACCTGTTTCAATGAGTAGTTTCAGCGTTTCATTAAGGGTTTTTACTTACTTTAAATAGATTTTGTTCAGGGGAAGGGATGGGGATCTACATGTGAATATCCACATTTTCAATCATCCTTTATTGAAGAGGCTGGCTTCAAAAAGTTCTTGATCATGTGAAAGTCATTGAATCTGTGGACTATTTCTGGGTCTTCTCTCTTCCTATTAGTCCATGTGTCTATTTTTATATCCATACCACAGCCCCTGTGGCTACAGCTATTTATTTATTTATTTATTCATCTATCTATTTATTTATTTATTTATTTTGGTTTTTCGAGACAGGGTTTCTCTGTATAGCCCTGGCTGTCCTGGAACTCACTTGGTAGACCAGGCTGGCCTCGAACTCAGAAATCCGCCTGCCTCTGCCTCCCGAGTGCTAGGATTAAAGGCCTGCGCCACCAGGCCCGGCTTGACAGCTATTTATATTTGCTAAGAAAACTGGTCACCAGCAATGTTTTCCTTCTCCCACCTCTTCATGTTACCTGGTTTTGGTATCAGGGAAGTATTGGTACCATTGAGAGACCTTAGAAGCGTTCCCTTTACATTTTACAAAACAGTTTTCAGAGTATTGGCCTTTGTTAGTTCTTTATCCATCTGATAAAATTCAAAACTGAATCCATCTGGCCCTGGGCTTGGCTTTTGGGGGTGATTATTACCTTTTCATCCTTGCTAGTTTTCGACTGCTTAGGCTTTCCATATTAAGTAGTCATGAGTCTTCAGGGTCTAAGGATGTTCTTTGGAATCTGAAATGTACTCCCACAAGTTCACGCTTGGTCCTAGCAAGGCTTGGTGGAACACACCTTCAATCCCAGAACTCAGGGTGTGAAGATCTCTGAGTTCCAGGCCAGCCTGGGAACAGATAGTGAGATCTTACTCACTATTTGGGAGATTGTGTAAACTTTAGAATGTGGGATCTGGCTAAAGAAAGGTCTCTGGGAATTGGGCCTTGTATATTATCTGTGGCCCTTCTAATGACACCCACAGGTTTGTGGTTAGCCGTAAATAGCTCTCCTTTGCCACACACACAATCTCATTTCCACAATGTTCTGCCCAGGAACCAAATGACCATGGCCTGGACTCCTTGACACTGAGAAATAAGCACTTGGTCACAGTGACACAAGAGTAACTAATACAGCCTGAGTCTGCGTCACGTTACGCCCAGTCTCCTGGGTTCACACTGCTTGTTGGACTAGTCACTCCCTTAGTAAATGAAAATGGTACTTTTGGTACTGGGAGACAGAAAAATCTTCCGTCCTTCCACACTTGAGGCATTTGATTATAAAATCTCACAGGACAGCCTCCCTCTTCCCAGGTGGCAAGCAAAGTAGGAACAAAGAGTGGTCCGATCTCCAGGTCTGTGGACATGATGGGACCAGCTGTCTCAAGCTCAGTGCTGTAAGTTTATCACAGCAATAGAAAGGAAACTACTAAAGTTTATATAAATTTTTATATATAATTCTGAAGTGTAATTTTGTCATGATGCTGTATATATGTTACATGGTTAAAGCTAGCTAATTATGATCTCAAATATCATTTCTGGTGGTTGAGAATGCTTACAAGTTACTTAGTATTTAAAAATACATTACTGGAGCTAGAGAAATGACTCGGCAAGTGTCGTTCTCCCAGAGGACCTAGCAGCAGTCACATCTGGCAGCTCACAACTGCCTCTAACTCCAGTTCCAGGGGATCAGATGCCCTCTTCTGGTCTTCTCAAAAATAAATATAATTTTAAAAAAAGATGGAGGAGGTGAAGCACAGGGGTGGGGGGAGAGGAAACTGTCAGGCTGGAATCTGTGAGAAAATAAACTTATAAAAAGATTTTTTAAAGAATATTGGGGTTGTAGAGATGGCTCAGCAGTTAAAAGCACTGACTGTTCTTCCAGAGGCCATGAGTTCAATTCCCAGCAACCACATGGTGGCTCACAACCATCTGTAATGGGACACATGCCCTCTTCTAGTGTGTCTAAAGATAGCTACAGTGTACTTATATTAAATAAATAATTTTTTTTAATGGGGAAAAAAGAATACATTACTAATCATAGTCACCGTGTTGTGACCCATCTCACAAAACTTTTTCCTCTACACCAAACTTCACACCGTTTGACCAGCATCTCCTTATTCTCGTGGTCACAATTTGCCACCCAGTATGTTTTAGACTCTGTATAAAGATCATACAGTATCTATTCTTTTGTAACTAAATTATTTCACTAAGTAGAGTGTGGGGTAGGTTTATACAGGCTACTACAAATTAATTTCCTTCCTTTTTTTAAAGCTGCAACAATTAATATTACATTAGTGAGAAGAAACTAAAGCTCGCTCGCTAAGATCGGGAACAAGGCTCGACGACCTCCTCGTGCCATGGTTTGTTTTCAACATCTCTCTCAAAGTCCTACCTAATGTACTAACACAAAGCAAAGGTACCTTTGTTGGAAGGAATGACAGAAAAGTCTCTGTCCACAGCAAGATCACTCGGGCAGAAAAACAACAGATACAAGAATCTAGAACACAGAATTTTGCAGGATGTAAAGTTAATATCACAAAATGCATTACCACTTAGGCATAAAACAAAAGTACATACAAGATCTGCATGAGCTATATGAAAAAAAATAACACACCTTTGAAGATGTCAGTGAAGTAAATAAATGAAATGATATTCAATGTTCACTGACAGCAAAACAGAAACTCTTCGAGTATCCAAATGTTGGAGCGTCTCAGCTTGTTCTATAGACCCGACAAAATGCCAGTGAGTACCGCCCGCTGGGTCTTTTGTAGCTCCTGGCAAACTGATTCTAATGTTCTCATAGGGAACGAAAGGTCTCAGCATTGCCTAACACTGAAAAGAAGCTAACCACAGTGGTGCACAGCTGTAACCCAGCCCCAGGACACCGGAGCAGCACTGAGTTCCAGACCAGCCTAGTACAAAACCAAGCCTTGTAAACATGTCACCTGGATTACCGTAAAGCTACAATAAACAGTCAGCACTGTTGGCAAAAGGCTGGATAAACACAACAACCAGGGCAAGGCCAGGGAAAGGCTTGCATAGAGTCGGTTCTCTTCCGAAAGCTGAGCAAAGCCATAAAGGGAAGCAAAGACACGGCTGGAGCAGGCATACAGCACATGTGCACACACACAAATCCACAACAAACCTGTTATCTTCACAGCAATGAAAATGGATCACAGACTGAAGTGGAAAATGCAAAGTCAGAAAGTTCCAAGAAGATAACCAGATGACTCCTGCTTCAGAAAATTTTAAACTCTCCCCATAAGGTTCAAGAAATTTAAATTCATTTATTGACATATATATTTAAGTTGGTAAATTTATTCATATCAAACAACAACAAAAAAAAACCAATATCACAAAACAAGTTATGGTTATTACAGACTTGAAATTCAGTCTTCTTTTCAAAGATCAGTGCTAACCCACTAAATTATCATCTTTGAATAAGAAACCAAAAATAAAAGGTAATATTTTAGAAAGAATAATTATAGTTTCAAAACAAATGCAATTCTTTGTTTCAAGAAATTATACATTTTTCCTAATATGAATTAGAAAGGTTAATTACTTGGTAAAAACAATATACACTTTAACTTTAAAAACTACAGCAGACAAAAAACAATAATTAAAAAACAAAACGTTAATTATATATAAGCATACTTTTACAACTAGATATGGGGGCTTTGAGCCTTCTGGTATTTGTTAATTTTATTTCCTAGTTCAACAAAATTGTAGCATTCCCATGATACACTACATACAATGAAAAATCGTTTTATCAGTAATTTCTCTGTGACTACAAAAAGGTTAAGAAACATTCTACAAAGCAAGCAAACTATGAAGCACTCTCAGCAGAGAGGCGACTTAAATCCCAAGTCGGCAGACTGCCTACTAACTTCAGACAGAACACGGAGAAAGTCTGCCAGGCGGTAGAGACGGGGCTGAACAGACTGAGGGCTGAAACGCTCGAGTGGGCTTCTCAGTGTCTCACCACCTCACCACGTACAAAGCTAAAGAGAGACCACTCATCAACACAGGGCCAATGGGGAAAAATGGAAAACCTTGGCATATTCTATCATCATTTTACATGAAAACTAAAAGAAATTTAGCTAGGAAACTAAAAGAAAAATGGGAAAATCTGTACTTGCACTTCAAGTGATTTCAAAAACCTCAGAGTCAGGTGTGATGCTGTACACCTTATCTGAGCGGTGGGAGTTGGGAGGGAGGCAGAGGTGGGTGGATCTCTCTGTGAGTTCAAGGCCAGGCCAGCCTGGCCTACATGGTAAGTTCCAGGACAGCTAGGGGTATGTAGAGAGACCCTGTCTTTAAAACAAAAAAACAAAACAAAAAAAAAAGATAATTTAAACAAGCATTTTAACTGCAGTAGTTCCGAGAAAAGCGGTAGCTATCTTAATGAAGCTTTATACTCATGTAATAAATTTCTTAGCTACCTCTTAAATAAAGATTTCTTCTGGTCCAAAATTTCACGTAAATAGAGTTCTTATCCCAGATGAAGAAACATATTAAAGATTAAAAGATTTATGAAGTAATTATACCATTATCAAACTGGGAAGAGTTTAGCCTCCTCTACAAATGCACCACAGACGCAGTAGTAAACATTACTGTGGTGACGCTAACATGGTCTTATCCTCAACACTGAGTAGAGCAGGAGAAGCACTTGATCGAGAGACCCTGGCTTCAATATCTAGCGCTACCAAAAGGAACAGGAAGAAAACAAAGCAAACACTTGAGCATCCCTATTCCAGCATCCCTATTCCAGCGACTCCCCACTTCTCAGCTTGTACTAGGTATACCAACTCATATAAGACACACATCCTCTACACACAACGGTCAAGTGTCCATGACGAAATTGGTCACCTCTGAAGCAAAGACACAATGAAAACATGTTAACTCGCTCAGGATGACAAGTGAGAAGGCAGAGAAGGTTGAGCTGTTAGAACAGTTTATCCAGACTCCCTGCTGTGAGAGATCCACACCTGATTTAAAACTGGGAAGGAAGACCGGGAGGGACACAAGTTTTACATATGATTACAAATATTAAATAAACCATATATATATATACATAAAGAAAAGGGCTTTTCCTTGAAACAAAACTGGTTTAAAAACTTGACGCTTGTAAAGACTTTTGTATGAATATCAAGCTATGGCAGTACACAAAACTGAAGAAGTATCTGGAAACATTCTGTTGCCCGCTGTCTCCTGTGCAATCACAAAGTACTTAAAAATTCTTTGACCTGAAGGAAGGAAAAGAAAATAATACAATTCATTCAATTAATTTGATATCCAATATTCATCTTCAATTAAGAGTACAGAAGAGTACCCCAACTACATAAATACTAAGTATTTCAGTAGTAGGTTGAATAGCCTAAAATTGTTAATTTACATTTAAGTTTTAAAAGATTGCTACAATTCTAAAAGACCTGTAACACTAGTTTTATGGTCTATATATATATATGTACATTAAGGCTGATATAATTTAAAAAGATTGATACAATTCTAAAAAACCTGTTATACTAGTTTTATAGTATATATATATATATATATATATATATATATACATTTTAATAAATAACAAATCTATGATACATACAGCTTTAATATTGACATGAGATATTAAACACTTTTGTAATTCAAACATTTAAATCTGCAGTATTAAGGCATAATTTATTTTATTTTGTATTTTATGTGAGAATAAAGTGGCACTGCCTGATCTCCAAATGTCAGCTGAAGATGAGTGAGACTGATAGCCTACAACTTGAAGTACCCTTCCCCCTTCTTTTCTTTGGTTCGTGTGTGTGTGTGTGTGTGTGTGTGTGTGTGTGTGTGTGTGTGTGTGTGTGTGTGTATGTGATCTTGGGGCTCAAACCCAGGGCCTGGAATGCCTGGCAGCACTCTGCCCATAAGCTACACCCCCAGTCCTCTCAATGTCATTTTATAGAAGCTTTCCTGTAAGCAGCTGTTTTCACAGATCAATAGGATTGTCCTGGACAAGACAAGACACATACTTGTCTTTTCCTAAGCCCACCTTTTCAACCAGGCTTTCGTGTTTGTCTTTAAAGTCTTCATTAACATCCAGTGTAAGGACAGGCACCTCTTGGAGATAATCAAAGCTGGTTCTGATTAAAAAGATGAACAAGATCAGGAAAAAAGACGAAAAACTCCTACTATTCAAAACTCAAAGTATTGTCATCGTTTTATACTAACGTCATCCTCAGTGATGCAGCTGGCAGTCTCTTCTTTACCTGTAGCTTTACCGTTACACGTACAATAATCTTAGTTACAGAATAGATAAAACTAGCCATTATGACACATCATTTCTCAAAAGCAAAAAACTAAGAAAGAGGTTTTATGTTTCAAAGATGAGGGAGCTATCGGTCTAGCTTAGTTGAAGAGCAGTTATCTAGCAGTCCAAAGCAGTGGGCTCCATTCCCAAAACTACCAAAAAACAGAAGAAAACTAAACCCAGAAAAGCCATTTGGAGCCTCGGGGGCTATGCAGTCATAGTCACTGCCTAAGAGCTGACTCGGGCAGAGTTCATGCCATCAGCCAGGCTACTGTGTACATGTTCTCAAGTATGACAAAAAACACAAGCTTATAATATATCCCAGTAGCTCCCCTTGACCATGCAGGATGCCTTCCCAGATCTCCAGTAAGACTGAAATCATGGGTAGCACGCACTTCATATACACTATGTTTTTTTCCTTTTTTTTTTTTTTCTTTTTTTCCTTTTTTTGAGACAGGGTTTCTCTGTATAGCCCTGGCTGTCTTGGAACTCACTTTGTAGACCAGGCTGTCCTTGAACTCAGAAATCCACCTGCCTCTGCCTCCCGAGTGCTGGGATTAAAGGCATGCGCCACCACGCCCAGCGTTTTTTTCTTACATATGCATACATATACAAACTCAATGTTCTTTCTACCTTAATTAAAACTGCCTTTTCCTAGCCAGGCGGTGGTCCAGCCTGGTCTACAGAGTAAGTTCCAGGACAACCAAGGCTGTATGGAGAAACCCTGACTTGAAAAATCAAACCAAACAAACAAAAAAGCCTGCGTTTTCCTTCCTCCCTCATGTTGAGAACTTTCCCTTTTCTGCTCAAAGCACAATGCATTCTCTCTGGCATAAGGTTGCTAGTATCCCTCCCTACTCTAACATTTCAGAGCCATTACTAAGGCAAGGGATGCTTGGTTATTAGCACTGTTGTATTGTGACAGTTACTAATGACTACAGAGCACTTCCTGGATACGCCAAGAAAAGTGGGACAGAAGGACCACATAAGGACACAGGCCTCAAGCTCCTGGCCTCCCAGAAAACAGACTACAGACTGGTACAATCAGCTTAGCAAACAATCTTAAAGTTATGAATTCTTTCTAAATTTCACATTTAATACTTTTAGAGGAAGACTAATAATGTATAACCAAAAGTATAAAACTTAAAACAGTATATAACATCAGGCTATGCCATCTTAAATTATTTCCAAATGTATCTTGACGTACACAGACATAGTCTTACTTTATCATTTAAAGCCTAAGTACCATTAGAAGACAGTTACAAAGTCTTCAAAAAGTGTCTTGGGAAAATGAGCAAATCCATCAATAAAAATGCCTGTCCACGTCGCTACTCGTGTCTATACTATGAGAAAGAGAATCACGGAAAGCAGAAAGCAGCATGAGAGAGTTCTTACTTCAGAGTCCGATGAAGGAGCCAGCTTTCGTGTTTATAGTGAAGTTTCTCTAAATATTCAAGAGGAATGCCTTGTTCTTCATTTCTTCCCCGTATGTATATTCTGTTTAAGCATTTCTAAAGCAAGACATAAGAAAAAAGTTGAGTAACTAGTTGTGTATGGTGCCGTTAAAAAATGTTATCTGGTATCTTTTCCGTTAGCCAAAAACCTGTATTTATTTCTTCTAATAAAAACTAAAATACTTAATTTTTCCCTATCAATAGTTATTTTAGCCAGATGATAGTTCTAAAATAAGCAGAAAAATAACTCAGTAATCACACACTAAATACACTGAACTAATTTAAGTATGATAAGAGTGTGAGGAGAGAGTTAATAGTTTCATTAAATATTACCTAATTTTTGTTTTAGAGAATAACTTGAAGTGTGTCCATCCATCCATCCTAATTGGGTGCTAAGCACACGTGTTTATGTCTGTGTTTCTCTGTGCTCCATCCCTGTAAGAGTGGCTCGTCACTGGGTGGAAACTCTAAACTGCCATGGCATAAAGAACACAGGGCGCTTTCTACCTGTCCTTCAGTGTACTCTACCTGTCCTTCAGTGTATTCTACCTGTCCTTCAGTGTATTACTGAGCAAGGTGGCACCAGCCACTGTACAGGGCGCTTTCTACCTGTCCTTTAGTGTACTACCGAGCGAGGTGGCACCAGCCACTGTGGCTTTTCAGCACTTGAAACATGGCTACGTGGTGAAATATATGGTGACCAAGGAACAGAATTTTCAAACTTTACATTATAATTTTAATAACCATAAACTTAAATAGCAACATAAGACCATGGTATTCTAAATCCTTTTTCCCTAACAGTATACAAACAAATGAAATGTCATATACTTGGTGAGAGCTCACAGACACTCAGGTGTAAGATCCTTCATACTGTGCTCTGTAGTGAAGCACCCATCTACGATGTACAAGGTCCTGGGTTCAATCCCCAGCCATGCAGAAAGGAAGAAAAAAATTGGATCTCTAACAAATAACATTCACGAGATATAGCAGCACATAAACTAGGCCACAGTCTGCTATGAATCCTTTTTTAATAATCTTTAATTAAAAGATATAAATGAGCCAGATATGGTGTCACACACCTTTAATCGCAGCAGCCAGGAGGCAGAGGCAGGCGGATCTCTATGACTTGGAGGCCAGCCTGGTCTACATAGTGAGTTCCAGGGCAGCCAGGACTACATAGGGGGAGCTTATCTCAGAAACAAAACAAAACACAAAAGATATCATAAATGAGAGACTGGGAATACAGTTCAGTCAGTTAAGTGTTAACCACACAAGCAGGAGACCTAAAGTTAGTGCTTCAGAACACAAAAACTCTGGGAGAAGGTATTTAAAAGCAGCCTCATCCTCAGGGCTGGCTGGCCGCCATTCTAGTCAACCAGGGAGCTTCCAGTTCAGAGGCCTTGTCTCAAAAAAACAAGATGCTGAGACACAAAGAAGCAGGCTTCTCCAGGGATAAAGCCCATGAAGATTCAACACGCTGTATTTACCATTTGTGTGTGTGTGTGTGTGTGTGTGTGTGTGTGTGTGTGTGTGTGTAATAAAGGATTAGGAGGGCATGATTTTGAAAGTGAGGACATGGTAGAAGAGGGAAGCGGGAAAAGATGTCCATAAGAGTACTTAAATATGAAATTCTCACTCGTCAGTCAGTCTAGCTGACCTGACCTTTCTGGATTCGTTATGTAATATATACATAGAATAGGAATTTACCTAATACAAGGGGTATTTTCAGGAGATCTCCCTTAGCTGAAAATGACAAGATCTCTAAGTCTCTTTGCAAGTGTGTCACTTGTACTAAGTCACAAGTAACCATAAAATGTCTCTTAAAGTGAACCGCAACAGTTGTGATATTCACAAAGCAAGTATTTATTGTTTCTATTGTGTCTTTAGCCCTACTGGCCCTAAGAGTCCAACACCAGCTGAAACACCTATTCAAAGTCCTATTTCATTAAGCCTCTGTTTTACAAGTCGCCTCAGCGAGTTCCTTACTCTAGCTCTGATGGGATATGAGAATCTGAGTAAGTTAGGAATTAAGACAAAAAAGTAGGACTGATTGAAGAACAGAGAAGAACAAACTTGCCACATCTAGATTTTTTAGTTTGTGGAGAAATCTTGTAGTGACATAAGCTTCCAGGTGAGAAGCTAGAGGGTTAGTTTATTTATTTATTTACTTACTTACTTTACATCCAGCTCACTGCCCCCCACCCCATCATACCCTCCCACAATCCTCCCCC
>NC_034602.1:77547978-77549112 GCF_900095145.1 Mus pahari | reverse complement strand
CCCCCCCGTTACCTTCCCACCCTGGCACTTCAAGCCTCTTCAAGGCTAGGCACTTCCTCTCCCACTGAGGCCAGACAAGGCAGTCCAGCTAGAAGAACATATCCCACACACAGGCAGCAGCTTTTGAGAAAGCTACCACTCTAGTGGTTTGGGACCCACATGAAGACTAAGCTACGTATCTGTTACATATGTAGGGAAGGCCTAGGTCCATATTATGTGTATGAGTGTTCGGCTGCATGTACATCTGGCCATCCCATGTATGTAGTACCCACAGAGTCCAGAAGAGGTTGTCAAATTCCCTGCAACAGGAGTTGCAGGTAATTGGAACCACCATGTGGAATCTGAGAATTGAACTTGGGTCTTCTGCAAGAGCAGTCAGTTCTCTTAACCACTGAGGTATCACTCCATCTTAGAAGTTGGTTTTAAATTGTTATTACTACTACCCTCTTGTGATTCCTGATATTACTTTAAAATTTCAACAACACAGGCAAATGTTTATTGGTCTTACCTCTGGAGTAGCTCGAAGATAGATTATTCCATCCAATTCAAGGCTTTGGCCAAACTGGCTGTTCATCCAGTCGTGCCAGTCTTGATATATGGTCCACTCTGTTTCATTCATGCAGTCAGATTCATACAAATTAGATGCGAAAATGTACCTGAAAGAGAATCTTTGTCAGCATGTACATCCTTTCAAACACAGACACAGGAAATGGAAGAGAACGCGGGGATAAACGTGCTCTAAATCCTGTAGCCCTGTGTGCCTTGGAAAGCACACATGAAATGTCTTCCCAAGTACAAGAAGCTCTTGCCAGTGGCTCTCAAAATGTTGGCTAAGTAAGACGAAAGGATGGACCATCCAGAGACTGCCCCACCCAGGGATCCATTCCATAATCAGCCACCAAACACAGACACCATTGCATATGACAGCAAGATCTTGCTGAAAGGACACTAATATAGCTATCTCTTGTGAGGCTATGCCAGTGCCTGGCAAATATAGAAGTGGATGCCCACAGTCATCTATAGGATGGAACACAGCCCCAATGGAGGGGCTAGAGAAATTACCCAAGGAGCCAGGTGTGGTGGTGGCGCACGACTTTAATCCCAGCACTTGGGAGGCAGAGGCAGGCGGATTTC
>NC_034602.1:77542051-77547643 GCF_900095145.1 Mus pahari | reverse complement strand
AAAAAAAAAAAAAAAAAATGCTGACTAAGGGTCCCTGGAGGTCCCCGAGCTCCTTCCAGTTCTGAGATGCTGGCTTGCCTCACACACTGTTCATCATACTTCATCAAAACACATATACACATATACATAAATATACAAGCATGGATGAATGCCCACTGTTACTAAGTCAGACATTAAAGAACTACGAAATGTAAAGCAATGCTGCTCTTCTCACTATATTTTTGTTTTAAAACTTTATTTTATCAGACGTTATAACTGTTAATACTGTATACTGATTCTCAATTATTTTGTTATTACTGTGGGTTTTTTGAGACAGGGTTTCTCTGTGTAGCCCTGGACTACTCTCTGGACTACTCCAGGAAACACTCTGTAGATCAGGCTGGCCTCAAACTAACAGAGATAAAGTGAGGCCCCCAAGCACTGAGATTAAAGGTGTGTATCACCACTCTGGCTTGATTCTCAATCTTCATTTCGTACGCATACGTACCAAATGACAAAATTTTTTAGACCATTCAATAATTAGAGAAGGATGCTGAGACCAAAAACTTTATAAGCCCCTATTCTAAGATAGTTTTGGAGGTGAAAAGCTCCTGATAGAAGAAGGTTAATTCGGGCTATAGAGGTGGCTCAATGGTTAAGAGCATTGACTATTCTCCCGGTG
The DNA here is from genome assembly GCF_900095145.1 of Mus pahari. Taxonomy (NCBI): domain Eukaryota; kingdom Metazoa; phylum Chordata; class Mammalia; order Rodentia; family Muridae; genus Mus; species Mus pahari. Next base: position 77,546,982 of record NC_034602.1, on the reverse strand, counting down.
GAACTGAGTTCAATTCTCAGCAACCACATGGTGGCTCACAACCATCTGTAATGAGATCTGATGCCCTCTTCTGGTGGAGACAGTGACAGTGTACTCATATAAATAAAAATAAATCTTTAAAAAAAAAGGTAATTCTAAAACACTTTTAGACATGTTTAAATTTTATCTCCTTTTTCTAATTAAGAGTCTTTAGGCATGTTTAAATTTTATCTCCTTTTTCTAATTAAGAGTCTAGGAGTATCCAGATATTATCAGAACAGATGAGGATTTTAAAGTGTTAGAAGGAAAGAATTTCTTTGGAAATTCAAATTAGATGACCATCTGATTCTCCAGTCCCTGCCCTAATGTCATTAGCAACTCAATGCTAAAGGTATTTTTAAATGTCATTTTCTATCTAAAACCTCCAGCTTGGCCTCTAATTTGATTACCAGGAAATGAGAAAAAAAGAAAATGTCTAGTTATAAACTCCCAAGAGCCAAATATAAGCCATTTGCATACCTGTCACTATACACAGATCGTTCAAAAAATAATACAGGTTTCTCTGCATCTTTGAGCTTGCCATTGAGAGAGGCAAGCTGAGCTCTGATCCGGCTGAGACAGGCGTATGATTGGAAGGTAAAAGACCATCGTTCAGGTTTCTCATACATCATTTGAAGAACATTCCCACCGCTCTTCTGAGACGTTGTCAATTCCTATTTTAAATTGTCAAAACAAACAAACACCAATATAATTGCCAATAGAGTTACTTTACCTGTTTTGTTTTATGTTTTTTGAGACAAGGTCTCAATATGTGGCTCCAGCTGTTCTGGAACTCACAGACATCCACCTACCTCTGCCTCCATGCTGGGATTAAAGTCATGGACCACTGTGTTCATCTATTTTAACTTTTTAAGAGGTTCAAAAGAGAAATGTGGGGAGGGAGAGTGCTAGAAAGATGGCTCTGTGGTGAAGAGCACTTGCTCTTCTTGCAGAGGACACAGAGGTTTGGTTCCCTGTATCCATGTGGTGACTACAAAAAAATATAATTAGAAGCCAGGTGGTGGAAAAGCATGTCTTATATCCCAGAGGCAAAGTCAGGTGGATCTTGAGTTCAAGGCCAGCCTGGTCTACAGTTCTAGGACAGCCAGGGCTACAGAGACCTGTCTGGGGAGAAAAAAAGTAAAAGAAAACTTTAATTCCAATTCCAGAAAATCTAACACCCTCAATTTCACCAGAATTTAAGGAATGAGGAAGGAAACCTTATGAGCTTTCTGGCTTACCATGTCTTCTTCTGACACTGGTGGAAGCCTACTGGTAACAAAGAACATTCCATCCATTAAATGGCAAGAAGGGAAAAAAAAAAAAAAAACCAAACCACTAGAACAAAAGACACTGAGCATAAAAGAGAGAAGCACCGATGACCAAGTCCTTCCAATTCCATAACCGCCAAGAACCAAAATAAAAGCCATTTTTATTGGAGGACTGGTTACTTAGGTCTCCAAACAATCCACTTCTCACTGCCGACAGTAGTCTAAAAGAGCTGAGACTTAGGCATTGGGTAATTCACATTATAACTACAAAAATCAGATCAATGACTTGGAGAAAGGCTCCATGAAGAACCAAACCCATTTCATTTTTGTGGTGCTAGGGCTTAAACCCAAGGTTAGTAAACTCTGGGAGTAGGGAGGGGAGACAATATCCAGAAATACAGAGAAGCCATGACCTACTTAATGCTTCATGCTCCATATCAGCCATAAAACCCTGCTCCCCACACTTTCTGAATCCCACAAGACCATAAGCCTTCAACACATACATAAAAATGTAAGAAAATGGGTTCCATATGGGGAAGTCTCTTTAAAAGTCAGTACTGGGAATTCTGCTACTCCCTCCACCAGCCTAAAGTTAACTATGCTTTGCAAATAAAAGTGTGAGAAATATTTTTAGTTATCAAAACCTTATATCCAAAAAAGTTACATATATCCCTGGTATGGACTAGTTTTATGTCAACTTTACAGCTATAGCCATCTGAGAGGAGGGAACCTCGGTTTAGAAAAAAGCCTCCATTAGATCTGGCTGTAGGCAAGCCTGTAGGGCATTTCTTAATTAGTGGTTGATGGGTGGGGCCATCCTTCCAGGGGCTCTGCTATCAGCTCCTGCCCCCAGGGTTCTGCCCTGCCCAGAATCCTTCTTATCCAGATTTTCTTAGCTGAACCAGGAATTAAGTGAGGTGGAAGTATAAGCAAAATAAGCTTGTTCCTCCCCAACTGCTACTCGGCATGGTGTTTCAAAATAGCAATAGTAACCCTAGTTAAGACACCCCCACAAAAGCTGGGCGGTAGTAGCGCACGCCTTTGGTCCCAGCACAGAGGCAGAGGCAAGACAGGTTTCTGAGTTCGAGGCCAGCCTGATCTACAAAGTGAGTTCCAGGACAGCCAATCCTATACAGAGAAACCCTGTCTCAAAAAAAAAAAAACAAAAAAAAAAACACAAGGCGACGTACGGAGTCTCTTGCTACTGATTTTCCTTCCATCTATGATTTACATTTTAAATATCCAATAATTCCCAGAAACCCTCACATTAATAGCTGAGTTTCCTTTTTCTCAAATCTCAATTTCATTTCTCCAGAAATAAAAACTCCTAGCAATCATTATCACACACCACAACTTCCACTATGGCAAAATGGAATTTAACTCGCTTTATTCCCTTATTTGCAATGCCATATTGAAAGGGGTTAGTAAGACAAAAACATGTTCAAAACATGACAAAGGACTGAAAGGATTAATAAAATTCAGTGACTGGAGGCTTTGGGTTTTCTTACTTGTTTTCATCTAAAATGTAAAAATCAAGAACTTGAATTTATTATAATTAGGATTTAAAATTATTTCAAGTTTTTAAACTTTTAAAACCTTTTAAACTTATATATAATAATACATAAATTTTAAGATGCACAGCTCACTAAATCTTTGCACATACAACCAGCCTTGAAAGTATTACTAGAAAGGTGGGGGGGGCTGTCTAAGAGACACAATACACTGCTTCTCTAACCTATAGAATTTTAACTGTTTTTTTTTAATGTATAGATGTTTCCCCTGAATGGATGTCTGTACACATACGTGTCCTTGGTGGCCACGGAGACCAGAAGAGGGCATCAGAACCCCTGGAATTGGAGTTGTAGCTGGTTAGAAGCTGTTCCATGAGTCCTATAGAGCAGCCAGTGCTCTTACCCGCTGAGCCAGCTCCAGCCCTAAGGAGTTTTTGCTGTACTCCCTTAAATTGTCTTGCATACCTCAAATTCATCTTGAGTATTCTGCACATTGCACCACCTGGCCACAGGCTCGGGAACCACTTCCCAATCCTCACAGACTTGCTTTAGGATATTCACAAACGTTGACTTCCCAGCAGCTGTTGTAGAAGAGAAAGACAAGATTAAGAAAAGTTGTTAAAAACGCAAAATATAACCAGCAGTCATCAGTTTTTACAAGACTAATACTAAACAACACATACACAGAAACACTGAGACCGTTCTCTTCCATCTTTTTAAAACTTAGTGACAGTCTCTAGACAATCATGCTGAACAAATTTGTTATTATTTTAATTTACCTAAGACAAGGAACAGAAGAATTAAACACCAGGTCAAATTTAACCCAGTCCATCCAGGCTTCTGTATTTTCAAGACTGTCCTTTCTACTAACGAGCTGTACTTTCTCAGTCTACCGAGCTTATTGGGAGTGACCACACTTCTGACCAGCACTCAGCAGGCTAAAGTAAAAGGATCCTGAATTCCAGGCCAGCCTGGGCTACTTAGTGAGAGAGACACTGTCTCTAAAAACAAAATACGGGTGTAACAACACACACCCATAACCCCAGAACTTGGAAGGCTTGGGCAGCAGGATTGCTGTGAGATGAAGTTCAATCTGGCCTACACAGTGAATGCTAAGCCAGCCCACACTATAGAGCAAGACCATGCCTCCCTAACCCTGCAAAATAACACCCAATTGTTTTTAAAAAGAAGGGAAAAGGAAGCCAGAGACCCTAGTACAACAACAACAAAGCGTACCAATAAGCCAGGCGTGGTGACGCATGCCTTCAATCCTAGCACTTGGGAGGCAGAGGCAGGTAGATCTCCTGGTCTACAGAGTGACTCCCAGGACAACCAGGGCTACAGAGTAACCGTGCCTCAAAAAACAAAAATAAAATAAAATCATCATAATAATTAATAAACCAATTAAAAATACCTATAAAAATCAATGTGAAGATGCACCCAATGCTTAAGAGCTGGTAACTGTTGCTATCTGACCCTAATAAGCCCTATAGATAACAGAAATTATTTTAAGTCTTGCAAAGCACTTCCTAGGAGTAAAAGCTGTAGAAATCTGCCTCTTTTATGGTTCTGTGCTCTCTACCAAACCATTTAAGAAGAAAAGGTTATGTTTTACTTTTCCCGATTGCTCACTAATTTCTGAGATGTCTAGGGAAGAACAGAACAAAAAGAGCTTATGTGTAATCAGGACATACTATACTCACTGTTTTCTACCAGTGAGTCTGGACTTTGTGTCATAAGAGGGTGTAACAGTCCATCTAATGAGCACCACACCCTTTCTATCAGAAGTCACCAAATGTGGTTATACAAGGCATTACTGGCCAGTATCATGTTCTTTCTTCCTCTACCTCTTACTAAATACACACACACAAACACACACACACCCCACAACTATATAGCTTCAATATATTTGTCAAGTGTCCTCTTCTTTATAAAATGGACTTCTTACTAAGGTTGGCACCTTTGACTTGAAAACTATACTCGCCGGGCAGTGGTAGCATATGCCTTTAATCCCAGCACTTGGAAGGCAGAGGCAGGCGGATTTCTGAGTTCGAGGACAGTCTGGTCTACAGAGTGAGCTCCAGGACAGCCAGGGCAACACAGAGAAACCCTGTCTCGAAAAACCAAAAAA
>NC_034602.1:77540321-77542036 GCF_900095145.1 Mus pahari | reverse complement strand
AAAGAAAAAGAGAGAGAGAGAGAGAGAGAGAGAAGAAAAGTATACTCAAACGTCCAGCATTATACCAGACACAACAGAGCAGAGGGAAGAGAGAGCCATACGGTGACAGGGCAGGTGAGGAACACATGAAAGTGTATTAAGTACAAACCAGAGAAGAAATAAACGTAAACATGAACTGGGTGGCTACCGAGTTGGTGGAGAGAACCCTGGTGACTGAAATTCTGTGTGGAAGGGCTTCAGTTTAGCGACAGTATTGCATCTAGATCAATGATTGAAATGAGCATCGTTCAGTGGACTAGGCAAAAAAAAAAAAGAGAACATGACCCTCAGGGTAGTCAAGACTCCAAAAGCCCTTAAGGCTAACACATCCAGCCCGCTTCCAACAGTGATTACAACCACAAAAGGCTCACACAGTCGGACTTTAAAACTATAAATGTTAAATTGTACTTCAAGCTGAGCAATAATAACACAGTCAGCTGCAGTCCCCGAATAGTCACTGCCAGCTCCTTTCTTAACTTTTTGGAGGGAGCTCAGAGCTGGAAAAAGAGCTAATTCACGAATATCCCATGAAGGTGAAAGACAATACCACCTATGAATAGTTTTTACAAGGCTCAGTTAAAGCGGCGGAACACAAGGCTTTGATCCCAAGCACCCGAAAGCAGGTAGAAAGAACTCTGTGAGACTGAGGGCCAGCTTGGTCTACACAAAGCAAGTTCCAGGCCAGTCAGGACTGCAGAGTGAAACCCTGTCAGAAACAAAACCCAAACCCAAACTAGAAAGTCACGGTTAACTAGCAGAGTCCCCACCTTTAAGCAAGCATCACCATTCTAAGTCATTCTGAACACATGAAAATGAGCCTCTATAAAATCTAACCTAGGAATAGCTCAGTAACACAGAACATGAGAAAACAGGTTGCATAACTATGCACCCAAAAACGACCAAGCAAACTTCAAATTTTAGGAAGAACCTAAGAATTACGAACTAGTCTTCGCAGATTGCATAATTTTTACAGTAACAGGTTATTTGGACTTGACAGATAGGGTAAGGTGATGTAAACAACCGCACAAGAGCAATACAGTGACAAGCCTCCCCATACAAAAAGGAAGTAACGCTTAATTTAAATGACACTTCCTCCAACAGACCTGCATGCCTAGTGCTTGCCAAAGCTTCAGAACCTTCTTTTGGTCAGTGAAAAGGTCTAGATGCTTAAGGGAAACTTGTAACTGCTAGTAAGCAATCTTTCCTAATAATGTGCAAATGCAGGCTACTAATGTGCGGCTCTTTCCAGTGCAGTAGGGGTCAGTGAGGCATGTCAGGCATGGATGGCACTACGGGATCTCTATGTGGAAAGAAAGCTCTGGATGCAGGGAAGCAGGAGACGGAGCGGCCCAATCACAAATTTTTCAGTGCTGGGAAAATTAAAGAAGTATGAAGGAAAGGAGACGGAGGGCTAGATGTATGTTGCCTACCCGAATTTGAGAGAAGGGAGATAATCCATTATGGTCTGTCCATTGGAATTTACCCCAAAGATGATTTTACTGAACACTTTCTCCCATCATTCATATGGTCATTGTACGGGATAGCTTTGTGTCAACTTGACACAGCTGGAGTTATCACAGAGAAAGGAGCTTCAGTTGGGGAAATGCCTCCATGAGATCCAGCTGTAAGGTATTTTCTCAATTAGTGATCAAGGGGGAAAGGCCCCTTGTGGGTGG
>NC_034602.1:77526106-77540098 GCF_900095145.1 Mus pahari | reverse complement strand
AATAAACCCTTTCCTCCCCAACTTGCTTCTTGGTCATGATGTTGTACAGGAATAGAAACCCTGACTAAGACAGTCATCTTCATCCACTAAGACACCCTGAGGATTCTTACTAATAAACATGGCATCTCAAAGAACTTATAAGAAATAAGGACCTCGGCTACAGAAGTGTGGAGCAAGGAAAACTCGCCCTCTTTGTGTCTCAGCTCAACCCTCTTGAAGCTTACATCTGCTGACCTTCTTTCTCAAAGAGATGGTGCTCTGAAGGTGGTAAAACTGAAAACATCTGCTGCATACATGAATAGTCAGTACTCAACCTGCAGCCACAAACCTACCAAAACAGGAAGCGTCCGTTGGTTTCCAGTGGTAGGAAATGTAAAAGAATGGGAAATTCATGCTCACCTTGCAAAATGACATACACAGCGTAGCTCCCCCAGTAAGGTTAAAGACAGAAACTCTAAGAGTCTTTAAGCCAAAGCTCAGTACTTAACTGTATGTGGGAAAGGGAGTAAAACATTGCACACTATCAAACTCATTAAAAACTGCTTCCCTCATATTCGTAGCATAGTGTTAGGTATTGCTACAAACGCCAACCCAAATGTCAACAAGAAAGATCTGGTATATACCATTCATTGTAATACTACTTAATTTTTTTTTAAAAGTATTACACTTGGCCAGGTGTGGTGGTGTATTCTTTTAATTCCAGCATGAAGGAGGCAGAGGCAGGCGAATCTCTAGAGAGTTCAAGGCCATCCTGGTCTACATTGTGAGTTCCAAGACAGGCAGGTCTGAAAAGTGAGACAGTCTCAAGAAAACAAAACAGAACAAGAAATAAATAAAGTTCTGCAGAAATAAACAGCATGGGTGAGTCTTAAAGGCACTCTAGTATACTAAACAAGACACAGAAAACCAGACACTCTGGTTTTGTTTAGGACATCGTGGGAAAACAAAACTGGCAGGGATTAAATCAGAAGCATGTCAGGGCATGTAAGGGGATGGGAAGGGAGAAAAAGCTGACTACAAAGAAGCACAAAGGGAACTGGAGATGTAAATGATAAAAAACGGTCTCAATTCTGCGGTAAAACCGCAAGTCAGTGAAGCCTACCTGAAGAGCACACCTAAAAAGGGGTTCGCTTACCTAGGTTACATCAAGAAAAACAGCACCCTCCATCCGCGCCCCGAACCCTGGCGTTTGTTAAGTTCCCAACAAAGGGTGCACTGGTCCAGAGCGCGCCTCACAAAGCCCCCGCTGGCGCCCGGCCAGACGAGCCACCGCGCCGGCGCGGGCAAGGCGGAGGGGAGGGATCCCCGGAACACCAGCACCGCACCGCACCGCACCGCACCGCACCGGGGACACCTTACCGATGTTCCCCTCGATGGAGATCTTCTTGATGCGGGTCCCCTCGGAGCTGGTCGAGGGAGAAGGGCAGAGCCTCTTAGGTGGGGTGGCCATGCCTAGCTCCAGACGGCTCGGGCGCGGGACCTGCAGGGACACGGCGGCACCGGCGGCTCCGGGTGGCAACGTCAGTCTCGCGCCGGCGGGACCCGCACTTTAACTTTGGCGCGCGGAGGCGCAGGCGGCTGGGCGGGCCTGTGGAGGACCCCGCCCTGACGGCCCCGACTCCCACCCTACACGCCGCGCCCTCGCGGGATCTGCAAGTGTGTGGGTTCCTCGGGGCGGGCCAGGCGAGCCGGGAGCGCAGGGCAGGGGGCGGGGCTTGTGAGAACACGAGAGCCGGGCGACTGACCGTGCGCGACGAGCCGTGAGCCGGAGGGGGCGGGGCCTCCGGGCCGAGCAGTGGGAGGGCGGGGGGCGGGCCTTGCGCGATGAGCTCATTCCAGGGCAGGGGCGGGGCTTGCGGAGGAGGGAGGGCTGGGAGGCGGGCCTTGCAGGGCAGGGGCGGAGCTTGAGCGAAGCGCCCAGGGAGAGTGCTGTCTGGCTTTGCAGGACGAGCCCTTTGGGATCCTGTCAGGCTTCGTGGTTTGAACTTTTCCGGGAAGAAAAGTAAGAAGTAGTAATTTCAAACTAAGAGCCTCAGTAGCTGTCTCTCACAGAAAACGTGTAGCTGTCCGTCACTGTCTTAAGCATTATTTCGTTAACCAGCGATCTAGTACCATCCACCATGGGGCGGGAATAACAGGAAGTGCCTAGAATGACAAGAAGGGAGGGAGTGGCTGCTGGTTTAAAGTCTGGGACCAGAAGTGGGACTAGAAACAGGCACCATGCCATCCAAGGTCTCCGCTTTAATTTGCATGCTACACTGTACTGTTTATAAAGTTACCTAACGCTATGACTTAACATTGCATGTCCATGGCCTAACATGTAATTAATGTTTAAAGTCACATACGCATGCTTATACATAGAGATGTACTCTGCACACACGCGCGCGCGCACACGCACACAGCATTCTGCTAGATTGAGCTAGAAAGAGATGCTACATAGACCTGGTAAAAAGATTACCCAATTTGGAAGTCAGATTCAAACTGTCTACAAAAACAAAGGAACTTATTTTTTTAGCGTGTAACTATCATTTGACCTAAAATATGTCCTAAAAATGGACCTAGCAGCGGAGAAATGACGACTTCTACAAAATAAGGAGCAGGTATTAAATAAGGTGAGTTGGTGGACTGACTGGATTATAGGGCCACTCCATGAGATGTAACGCATACTTGACACTGCTCAGGTGGGAATCCAAATACTGTTCTGCTAAAATAACTGAACAATAAAATGATACCTAATGACATTATACTATATCCATAGGTCAGTATCTCGTGTAGCCAGCATCAGAGACGCTTCTTCCTGCAGAACATGGGAACAAAACCAAACCCACAAAGGAACAAAGTGAAGAGAGTGGGAGACTTGGGCATACTCGGCTTTAAACGTGATGTCTCCACCAAAGCCCTCTCCTCAGGGCTCTGGAAACCATATGGAAAAGGATGGGAAGTCTAGGAGCCAGAGGCGATGGAGGACACCAAGGATAAAAGGCCTTCTAAACCCAGCAGGACCAACACACACATGAATTCACAGTATGGCAGCATGCATATTCCCTGCATGGAGCTAAGCCAGTTGAGGTCCTAGAGCTGAAAAGTGGACACATGACCCCGACCCTAGCCCAGAAGTTATTCCAATTGAAAACTGCTTGCAAATGAAAAAATTCGTGTACCCCATGCCCAGCAGTATAGATGGCCAACACAAAACCAACTCAGTGGCAGTTCTGGAGATCCCTGGCTCCAGAACTTCATGTTCTGTCTGGGCATTAGGTTTGTTTTTATAAACATTTTCCCCCTTACTGGTCCTTCTCATTTATCTTACAACTTCCAGTGTCGTTTTTATGAAATTTCTCTGTATGCTAATGTATATCTGTCTTTCTTGTGCCTTTTCTTTGGTTTTCTTTTTTTTTAGTAGTTTGTTGGCTTCAGCGTACTGTGATTGTCATTTTATCTTATTTCATTACTATTTGCAGACGCTGCTTGTATGCTGATGAGAGAAAGACTCTGGATTTGGGTAGGGGGAAGAGACAGGGAATCTGGAAGGAGTTGGGGAAGGGAATCCATAATCAGAATATATATGAAAAAAATATACTTTCAATTAAGAGACTGGAGTGATGGCTCAGGGATTAAGAGCACTGACTGCCCTTAAGGAGGAGGACCCAGGATCAATTGCCAACTTCCATATAGCAGCTCACAACCACCTGTAACTCCAGTTCTAAGGGGATCAATGTGGCTTCTGACCTCCACAGGCTCCTGTATGCACATAGTGCATATATGTACACTTGGGCACACACATATATAACCATAAAACTGTGTGTGTGTGTGTGTGTGCGCGCACGCGCGCATGTCGGCCTCCAGTATGGTTCCTTAGGAGTTTTCATTTTAATGAAATACTGGAGCTTGGCTCCTGGCTTCTGTGTCTATTTTATTTTATTATTATTTTATTTTAATGTAAGTACACTGTAGCTGTCTTCAGACAGCCCAGGAGAGGGCATCAGATCTCATTACACTTGGTTGCGGCTGTCATGTGGTTGCTGGGATTTGAACTCAGGACCTTCTGAAGAGCAGTCAGTGTTCTTACCCGCTGAGTCATCTCTCCAGCCCCCTTCTGTGTCTATTAACACAGGTGGACCTGCACACACATAAATGTCTTCCTGAGTAGTGTGGCAGTGGTCCATTCATGATCGACAATTGCCACTATTCCAAATATTTCCAACCCTAAGATCTAAGCACAATTCCTGTAACATGAAAATCTCCAAATAATACTTTGATAATACTCTAGAATATACATTTCCTTTTATAACTTCAGATCTTAGGGTATATTATTCTAATATTACTAATACTATTTAATGATTTATAATAAAGATAAAATGGATCATTTCTTAGTTCAGCTGAAAGGTCCATAAATATTACATTATTTTGCTGTCATTTTTTTCTCTCACTGCAATAATACACACTAAAAAAATTATTAGTTTTAACTGCAGACATATAAGAACCTTCAAGTCTGAGAACCAATGACTTATACAATTTCTGAATTTTAGTATGTGTGGTACATAGATGGTAACTATATTGTTGTAACAATTACTGAAAGTGCTGCCTAACAAATTTTGAAATGATCAATGTGTTCTAAATACCTTTACTTTTCTTTGAAATATTTTCATTGTAGAAATACCTATAGTGAAAATAAACAGTAATGCAAAGGCAGGATTCATGGCCAAACAAAAGTATTTATTAGGGTTTTTTCCTTTTAAACATTTTCTTCTAAAGAAAAAAAACCTAAAGCTTAAATACCTCCCATTCTGCCACATATAAGACTGTATACATTATTTACATCTATCAAATAAAACATATTACAGATTTTCTGACATTCAGTATTTGCTTTAAAATAACAGTGAAAACAACTTTGATCAATAACTATAATTTGCATAATCTTGGCACAATTTACAATATGGCGCCTACGTTGCATTTCCTATTTTAGATATTTTTGCCCATCTAACTCTTACTAGAGACCCTGCCCTGTGATGGCGGGTTCACAGTGAGGATGCCGCCCTGCTGCTCCTGTTACCTGGCACCAGCAGCATTTCTGATTTCTATCGTCAGAAATGATTTCTATTCTGATGTTAAGTATTCCTTATATGCTGTCTTCACAATATTATTTCTACCAATAATTTTAAGTAATAACTTAAATGTATAGGAAAAAAATCAAATATAACAAAGGTATTTCCTAAAATATTAGTGATCTCACCACCCTGGTTATGCATATACAAAAATAACAAATACAGTTTAATAGTTGTAAAAAACTATTTTCCCTAAAATATAGTCATTTCTGCAGGGCAATTTAAGGAGGAAAGTGGTCTAAAAAAACAAATACACTAACCTATTTTACAACTTATACAACTATTTCAAAATCAAAACTAAAACTCAAATTTGTGCAAAAGTAGAAGAAATTCCATAAAGGAATATTTATAAAGGAGAAATTAAGAAATTGTCACATTATGTCACCAATAACTGCAGCTCTGGTGACATAAACTGTCAACCAAACAAACAAAAACCTGCATGAATCTCTAACAATGGTGAACTGTAAACTTAGCCTTGAGTGCCTGTGAGCAGGTATGTATGTGCACATGACACAGTGGGAAAACAAAAATCTTAAAGGCCAGTGATTTCGCTTCCTGCTTATCTGAGATTTTATCCCAAAACTTTCTACTATGCAGCACAATACGCAAAAGAGAAAGGAAGGAAGGAAGGGAGAGAGGAGGAGTTTGTACCACACATATAAGGTGGCCCAATATTTTAATTTGCATTTTTCTTGTGTCAGAATACAAATAATCCCACTATGAGTGATAGACAGAGAGCAGTCTTATACCTTCAAAATGAATTCTTGTAGAATAACTACTTAGGGAAGCCATAAAAATTCAAACTGTTTGCATTCAGAATTACACTGAACTTTCCTATGAAATCTTGAAACAGATCTTTAATCATATATCACCTCATATACAATCACACTGGTAACAGCAGCTCCTATGGACATCTCTACATTACCACAAAACAGTAATGTGTACAGTACATTAGGAGTGATGCTTAAAGACTGAGCTGAGTTTATAACTGGTATGTTCTTTAATATATCTAGTTAGTTTCAAAATAAGATGTTTTGCTAGTATGCAATCACATTCCAAATTACAAATAAACTTTTGGTCCAATATATTTTCAAAAGACAATCAGAATTTAATGATATGTTTTAAATACTTATATGACTTTTTAATAGTATTGATAGGTAGGCTAAAATTTGGCATAATAATAAAATTGTTTCCAATTTCCCTGTACATCAATCTCCAGTTTTTCATTAAAGAAAAATTGAAAGAAAAACATGTTCAAAACAAAATATAAAACAATGGAGGTAAAGGCTTTGTTTCTTTAAATTGCTGTTCTAAGTACTGAATCCATTTTCCATACTATCCTCTCAAACAAAAAAACTATCCAAGCACAATTTAAAAAGTTTTAGGGGGAGAAGGGAGAAGAGAGAAAATAGAAAGCAAGTTCTAGATAAAGACCTTGGTTTTAAAATTCTATATAAATACAAAGTAATTAAAAAAAGTTCTCATGTGTAAATAATGGTTCCAACTTCCAATAGTAACATCCGGAACCTATATTTCTGTGATGCAGTCAGTATCTGTAGCCCTCATCTCCGCAGATATAGAGCCTAAAATATACCCTTGCTTTCCACGCTGGCTTGGTTAACAGCAAAGTCAGTGGGCATGGTTTGGTAGTTAATATAGGTTCTACTAAACTTCAAAAATTGTTTTTGTGCTGTTAAAAATATGAAACTGATTTTTCTTACATAGTCGTAAGTCAATTCTCAAAGCACCTATGACATAAGACAAAGTTCCAGAAACATATTTTATAACAGAGCCGAAATAAACAATGTTCCAAAGAGAACTGCTTTGAAGGTCAACTCTCATTTGGATGTTAAGGTATATCATGCTCATCTTAAAAGGCAGTGTGACAACTTAGTATTTGCATCTTACATAATCTACCATTTTAGTGGTTATCAAAATCTCTCTCAGAGAGGATGTAGACAAAGCTATAAAAGAAATCTGCTGTTTTGCTTCTTTCCCCATAAGCAAGGAAAATGCCCATTACATAAAATGGAATCTAGTGATGAAATATGCAAAATATAAAAATCCATATTTCCATTTTCTGATAAGAGATTGTAGTGCTTCATCTATCCTGATAATCCAGGTAGTATCTCTGAAATGCATGTTAAAATATACTCTGCGAACTTTATGTTGACCATTTAGAGTTTACAATGACAAGCAAAAGAAAGTTAAAAAGAGGTGACAATTTAAAAATCTTTCATTTTAAGGTAGACAGAGCTCCACAGCCACCACCACACACGTGCTTTCTGTCTGGGGCAGTCTAGTAGGCATGGCTTCTATGGCACGGGGAAGCAAAGGTCAGCAAATGAACAAGGCCAGCCGTACGACCTACTGTTAACAGCAAATACTTCACTCAGTTTCTCTTCACTACCACTCTGACAACGAAGTAGTTCCTAAATCTTCCTTCATCATGTCCACATGTAACCAAAGCAATGTGAATAACTATAATGATAACTTACTACATTCAATTGTATGGGATGGGCTTATGAAAGAATAGGAAAACCAGCTTGCACTTTTATAACTGTATAAAAAATGGGGTAGCCAGGTTTGGTGGTATATACCTTTAATCCCAGCATTTGGGGTACAGGGGCAAGCAGATCTCTTACAGTTTGAGACCTGGTCTATAATCCAGGACTACATAGTGAGACCCAATCTCAAAAAATAAAGAAAGAAATAAAAGGGGATAATTATCTTATTTATTTATAAATTAACAGTTCTGAAAAGAACCTAAGAGACATTTATAAGCAAGCTCTCCTGTAAAATCATGTTTTAATCCTTACTTTATAAAACGGCATTTTTGCATGCCTATAATCCCAGCACTTGGGAGGCAGAGGCAAGCCAATCTCTGTGAGTTCAAGGCCAGTCTCATCTACAGAGTGAGTTCCAGAACAGCCAGAGCTACACAGAGACCTTGTCTCAAAAAAAAAAAAAAAGGGGGGGGGGTAGGAGAGACTTTACTCTCAAACAAAATTTTTATTAAATTGACTTTCTCTTGTATCCTGGTGTTTCTTTAGTTATAGCCACCCAGCACCGTGGACAATTGCCAGGCCTTTCCCCAGGACAATGTCTACTTTCTCACCACACAGACACACACACATCTCCTCATTTCCCAAAGCTCGAGTGCTGACTTGAAAACATAGCACCTGAGATTCTGGCAAAGTGAACAGAAACTGCTCTCCACACAGAGTGGTAAGTCCTACTGTCAAGCACTAGTTTCTAGGACTGGTTTCCATTCTGACAGTGTAATATGTATAATAAGGCTTAAAGGACCAGAAGCAACCTCTTACTTCTCTCTCTACATGCTGCTGCTATAAAAAACCCCTGTTACAGGGGTGATATAAAGTCATATACTACGGAAGACTATTTTAGTTAGTGATTATGTGCTTCATTTCCTGTATAGAGAGGAATCAAACATCAGAATTCTGAACCAACCCATAATGGTTGATATTATCTATTTAGATACTAAAAAAAAATATATTTTAAAGAAGTCGGCTAGCTGTCAGTTGATAAATAAGCATTACTAATAAATGCCAGGATTATCTACCTTTTCCAAACTCTCTTGTTTCTTTATTATTGGTACTTGGTAAGTAATTGCCATTATAGAAATCAAATGGAGAAAAAGGCAGTTCCTAGTGATCATGATTATAAGGGCATCCAACTGTATCACTGTCCACTTGTTCATTTCATTTTAGACTCTTTTCCACTCTTTGTTGTATACAAATTCACAGCAAGCATTTCTAGTTTAAAGTTTGAAAGTATGTGTCTCTAACTAGAAAGAGAGAGAATATTGAGGGAAGGGGATTTATCCAAACTGATAAAATTAAAACTCAGAGTCTAGAAAGAGTATTTCTCAAGAACAAAACTGAAGGGGAGAGAACTTCAGTATTTATTCAAAAACCAAATCCTGAATCTGTAATTGATGAAGATAATTTAACAGGATGCCATCTCAAATAATATTTAAAAGTTATTAACTACTGAGCTAACATTTTCATTACTTGATATCACTACAAAGAAAAAAGATTTCTCACAGTGGAAAAATAAGGAGTCAGGATGCTTCAAACTGCACCAATAATCAAGGTAGTGTATCATTTAAAATGACAGGCAAATACCAGCTCCATTCACTGAATGGAAATGCTAAAAAGTGATTAATTTCCCCAAATAGTTGTTAATTCCATGTTTAATGTCTGTACCTAAAACTAATTACTTATGTTTAACTTCTCATAGAAGTTGATCTCTAAAAGGAAGTCTCCCAGACTGTAAGTAATGGGCACCAATCTATCCCAGGGTTTTAAAACAGGACTTTCTAGAATCTGACTCCTACATTAATCCTAATTTCCCAAACTAATGCCTGCCATGACAGGTCTCATTTTTCCTTTCCTCTTTAAAGTACAAAGGGATTCTGCACTTACGGCTCATTTGGCAATTGCTAAGAAACCTCACAGTTCAACATCCTTTCTGAAGATGACAATTGTATATATAACCTGAAGTTTTACACTTACAGTGCACTTACATGTAGAAAGAAGCTGAAATGCAGTATCTATTGCATTTCAACATCCTCAAATTTCAATATCACAGATATTAAGAGATGGAAAAAGACCTGCTTGTAGAACTTTAAACGGCTGTTGAACAGATTATATTAGTCAATATCAAAAATAATTAAGAATTTTGTTGTTTTACATTATGTTCTACATGCACACCTTTACAAATTATGTCAAAAATAATTAAGAAATAATTTGTTGTTTTATATTTATGTTCTACATGCACAACTTTACAAATTTTTTTTTCAACACAGTAAAAGCTGGAGATCAACAATTTGAATAACTATGGCTTTTATAACAGATAACTTCATAACATGCACAAGTAAGTGCCCTAGATAGAAATTCTAATATTGTTTCAAGCTTTGTTCAGTCCTATATCTGTGCTTTGCACCTCAGAAGTGAGCCTATCAAGGCACTTAAAAACATGTAAGTCTTTTTTAAGGACTTCAAAGTGGGCCACAGTTTACAGAACACAGTACCCAGTCCATCAGCACTTCAGTCAGTTCGCATTTGTTTCCAGCATACAATATCATAAAAATTCCTCAAGTAACCAAAACCAGATTGATAAAAATAAAATAGAAAAAAATACTGTATACCACTACGACAAAATTTGCCCTTTCAAATGTAGAGATGGTTCTCGGCTTCCTCTAGCAACAGAATATGATTTTATATATTCAGAAGAGAAAAGGGAACCCAAGCAAGCCCCAAAACCTAAAACAGAAACAATCTAGATAAAGATGAACTATAACAAAGCCAACGACACTGTACACAGTTCCATCTGAAGAAGAGTTTGCACAGCTTGCATCCTTTTATCTATCCTTTGAGGTGAGTTTTTCAATCAGCTCTTGCAGTGGTGCCAACTCTCGTCTGTCAATAAGGTTGAACTCCTAAAAACAGCAAAACATTATTTGCATCTAATTCCAAAGCAAATTACCATTAACAGTACTAGGTATTAGTTTCTGGAGTAAGTAATCACTATTTAAATCATTCATTGCCTTAAGAAAATCACTTAAGCTCCCCTGATGCTCTGTTTTTACATATCTATAACATTAAATATCTATAATATTAAACGTAAATCCCCCTACCTCATGCCCCTATTGTGGATACTAACTGTGGTAAACGATGCTGACCACTTCACGGAGTACCTGGAGTACTGTATAACTGGCTCCCACTGCCAATCAGTAAGTGGGAGCTGTTGCTTCCTGCTGAAAAGAATATACTGAAATGTGTCAAACTAAATAGGGATCTGATATCACTGCAAAGAAAAAGATTTTGCCATGAAAAACTTAAGTCAGAAAGCTTCAAACTGTGCCAATAACTAACGTACTATATCTTTTAAAACAACTTTTTAAATGATTTCTCCAGAACTACAATTTTAAAAACTGAATAAAGGTCACTTATACTTTCAATCTTCCGTAAGATGGACTCTCTCAACTCCCAGGGTAACCCATGAGCAGTGCCCTCATATGCCAAGCATGAGTCAGAACTTTAGCCTTAGCCTTAATACTACAAGCCTGTCCCTCAGATCGGTGGAGTCTGGGCCAAGAATATGTGGGAATAGATACCACATGACTACATTTTTGTACTGCACATTAAAGTAACACTGTTAAATAAAGCATGTTTTCCTGTCTTGACAAATGTCCAGAGTAAGTAAAAAGACAGATTCAAATTTAGAATTCAAAAACTCCTCAGGATTCTATACTAGAAAGTAAATCCCATGAGGAGAGCCAGCTTGGAGTTCCTGGCCCTCAGTTAACCATTGGCTTTTCCAACCCTGAGCTTCATCTACATACAAAGGGGCCTCATGCAAATGAGTAAAAGTAAGTTGACTGGTATGTATGAGAGCTGTGCACATTCTTGTAACAAGCAGGTATCATCTGGGTTATACCTAGCAGAGATGTGACCTTGTCTCCAAAGACTAAACATCAACCATGTTTATCTGGGAGTGGGTAAGGAATTCTAGGATCACATATATTCTAAGTACATAAGCTACAAAAAGGGACCTGGACAAGTATGCTGTTGGCCCTGTAGAGCAAGAATGTATGGGGCCAGAGCAGGATTCCTAAATCCAAAGTCCAAACAACGGTCTTCTCAATCAAAGGGGTGTTGATAGTACATTGTGATGGGCAAAATTCTCTAGATTGGCCCCGACTATTTGCTACCACATAGCAAAAACTATACTTTATGGCTAAAGAGCAAAGTAAAACTAACACTTTTAAATATTTACTCCTGACCCAACAAAACTTAAACTTTGGCAATCATTTTCTGCTAACTAAAATATGAATGCAAATCTTAGAATGAAGTGGGGTTTGTTGCTAGGGTCTCCAGAGGAGACTATCACATAACTCCCCAAGAAGTTTTGGGAAGCTGGGCATGGTGGCGCACCTCTTTAATCCCAGCACTCAGGAGGCAGAGGCAGGCGGATTTCTGAGTTCCAGGCCAGCCTGGTCTACAAAGTGAGTTCCAGGACAGCCAGGGCTATACAGAGAAACCCTGTTTCAAAAAACAAAACAAAAAAAAAAAGGTTTTGGGAAGTCACAAACCCTCAAAATGTGTTTTCACGGATAATTTGAAAGAAATGTGCCTTTACTGTAAGGAATATCAATTAATGGAAGTGGACATGTTTCTTCAGTGGAAAGTAAAGACAACATTAATACACTTATGCTCACATACAAAAACACAAAGTAAAACTTGCTTTAATCTCTACAGAAACAGCAAACAAAAACTAGTTGGCTCGACTCAGAAAAAAAAACTAGTTGGCTCATCTATTTCCAACTCTTTCACCTTTCCTTATTTCTCTAATTAGAGAATTAAATAAAAATATGCTAATATATAGTTCTTTCTTTCCTTGTTTGAGACAAGGGACTGAGGAGTAACCCAGGCTAGCTTTCAACTCCTGATTCTCCTGCTCAGCCTCCAGAGCACTGAGACTGTGTGTAGGGCCACTATGCCTGGCTTCTCACTCTACATTTCTAAGGCAAGCTCTCTGAGGATCAACCAGCAAGTCAGTTCAAACTCTTAAGGGACCACTAGAACACACTGATCTTTCTTTCCTTGCCCATGACAGACAGTTATAGCTTCAAAGTCATTTAGAATATGGTTTTAAAAATAAATGGGGGGAAAGGATGTGATATTCAAAGCATATATCCAGAAAAGAGTCCTGTCACAAAAAATCCAAGATTTTTTCTTTTAAAGTAGAGGTTTGAAGGAATACTAAAACACTCGCAACCAAATGCAGAATGACTGCCCAACTAGAGTTCAGATTCAGACCCCCCTTTTTTTTTTACTTTGGTTTTGTTTGTTACTTGCTTCTGTTGGTTTTGGGTATTGTCTATCCGTTTTGTGTTTGTTGAAACAGTATCTTCTGGCCCAGGATAGTCTGAAACTTAGCAAGTAGAGGTCTAGTATAATCTTTATGCTTTAGCCTCCCAAGTGCCAAGATTATAGGCAAGTACCATCATATCTGACTCATATTCAGGTTTCTTATTTAGTCCCTTATGGCCTAGAAATTGAAGCAGTCCAAGCAACACAAGGCTTCTTAGAACCATTTTAGACTTGCCTAACATGAACTGGGAAGACTAATGAAGTTAAAGAGCAAAAGGCCCATCATTACAGAAGGTGTAAGACAAAACAGGATGCAGATTAGAGAGAACAAAATCTATCCTGACAGTGTTTATTCATTTATTCATTTATTCATCACAGAATTCTAAAGATAAACACGAAGCAATAAAAGCTTAGTGAGTCAACCTACCTGAACGAAAAAAATAAAGTGCTTGAAAGATGTATTGAGATGTGCTTCCTCCTGAAGCTGGATCACAGGGTCAAAATGTTGGTGATAAATATGAGCATAAACTCTAAAGAGGCGTTTGAGTATTGTTTTTGCCACAGACATGAAATTCTTCGGGAATGGAACACCTAGTAAAGAGATAATCGCCCCTCTATTAATGAGAGAGGAGCACAAAGCAGCATGACTTGTCATCAAGTAGCAACAGGGCTGGGAACTGTGCACGAATCCCTATTCCACACATACATAAAATCTCTGCAAAGTTCTTAGCACAGAATGAATGAAAGTAAACTCCAGACTGCCTCTTAAACATGAATGACTCTTCTTTATGGTATATTGTTCTTCTAACATACTGTCACTTTACAAATAAACACCTAAGCAGCAGCAACGCTAAAACTCACACTCAGGTTGATAGATTTGTTAACAATAAGCTCTACACAAATGTGTGCTAACATAATTAATGTACTAACCATTTCAGTTATGTTAAAAAGTGTTTTTCATATATCAGACACACACACACACACTC
>NC_034602.1:77519380-77526087 GCF_900095145.1 Mus pahari | reverse complement strand
CTCTCTCTCTCTCTCTCTCTCTCTCTCTCTCTCTCTCTCTCTCTCTCAGCCTTAAGGAGATTCTGACCTTACATCTGTAATCTCAGCACCTGGGAGACTAAGGCAGGTTAATAGTGAGTTCAAAACCAGCATGGGATACATAGCAAGACTCTGTCTCAAAGGAACAAAACTAAAATGAAATTTGCCCTTGGGGGGATATTATCCTAAGTATACACCAGACTCAAAAAGACTATCCTTTGATCTTACTTGTATTTTGCATGAAAAAGAAGATGAACTCTATAGAGAATAAAACCATGGTTACTGGGTAAGGAGAGAGGTATGGGATAATGTAGGTCAGAGATAGACCTGAGACATCTGCAGAAGAGGTATAGGATAATCAAGTCTAAAGATCTAACATTAAATTAATAATATACTATATTGAACTTATTAGTTGGGTAATTATCTAACAGAACAAAATGGGTTAACCGTAACAGGATGCTTATTAATTTATTATCATGCTATATAACAGTACTATATACAATTTTTTATTTAATAAAAAAATCCAAGCCTGTTTGATGGTTTAGCAAGTAAAAACACCTGTTCAGCAAGCCCACTAAACTGTGTTTAAACTGTGAAAACCACAAACAGGACCTAAGATCCAAGAAGACCTTCGATTTCAGAGATAAGGGCTCTACTGAAATCATACAATGTTAGCCAAAAGTTGTCTAACAATATTCTACAGGTAAAATTTTTTTTTTCAGAAAACATACTTGTAAGTAGTTTAAGAGGTAAAAACACATATGAACTGTCTAATGGTGGCAAATCAGACTTAACTGCCTTTAAAAGCAAATACACCAAACAAGTCACTCATATCTATGTCTGGTCAAACCCTCAAGTCTGTTTCTTTCCTCACATATCTTGATTTCAAAATCTTTGTGATAAGTGGTGGCTCACTCCTGCAGTCATACTCAGGAGTCTCAGCCAGGATGGCCACTGGCTTGATACCAGCCTGAGCCACAGAGGAAGACCCTATCTCAAAACAAAAGGACAATACGAAATCATTAGGAATAATTTTATAAGTCTTAAAAATCACTTCTTAGATGGGCATGGTGGTGCACAGCTTTAATTCCAGCACTTGGGAGGCAGAGGCAGGTGGATTTCTGAGTTTGCTTCTTTATCATAAGTATAAAAATAGATACGAGCCATAAAGTTTGGGAAAAAAAGAAAATAAGCATGAATATAGCAGTTACTAGCTTACTAGCTGTCTTATTGTCACTATCTTTTTTCTATAAGATAGGCCAGATTTCATTACCTTCCTATATCATAAACTCACCTGGTTCATCACTTAAAATTATAAAGAGCTATCCTTAATTTTTAGTGTAAGAAAGGACCCAAGAATACTCTTGAAATGCATAAAGTTAGAAATATTTTGATTGATGTGGTAGCCTGCTATGGTTCCCAGAACAGTAGTAATCTTCCATCTGTAACTTTCTACTAAAAAGGAAATCTACTAGATGTTTATAATTCTTTTTTTAAAAAAAAAAGAAAGGAGGGCTGGAGAGATAGATGGCTCAGCAGTTAAGAGCACTGACTGCTCTTCCAAAGGTCCTGAGTTCAAATGTCAACAACCATCCATAACGAGATCTGACGCCCTCTTCTGGACTGTCTGAAGACAGCTACAATGTACTTACATATAATAAATAAAAATAAAAATAATTCACAACTGGAAGGAAGGAAGGAAGGAAGGAAGGAAGGAAGGAAGGAAGGAAGGAAGGAAGGAAGGAAGGAGTAATGATGGTACATGCCTTTACTCTCAGCACTCAGAAGGCAGAAGCAGTCAGATCTCGGAGTCTGTCAACCTGACTATGGAGCAGTTTCCAGGAAAACCAGGGCTGCACAGAAAAAATGTGTCGGGGGATGGGGGCAAGAACTCAAACACACCCAAACACATACTCAAAAGACCATTTTTTATTAGAATTAATGTCAGTAATGTTTTAATTTGAAATATCACAGAAATTTTAGCAAATAATAAATTAAGTCAAGAAGGAGATCACTTATGTATTGTCTAGTCTTTCAGTTAAACACTAGGTGCAAGGGTGAAAAACAATCAATTCACACAGAGAGCCTGCTTGTCCTAACTGGGCAAGCTCCTGTGCCTCTCCTTAGAAATGGCCTCATCAATGCAGCCCCAGAAACCACTCAAATGAGGAGGGCAGGAAGGGAGAGAACAACTGTAGAAACATCAAATTAAATACACCATGATTTATCTCAAGCACATAAAATATTTTTACCAATTTTTGATGGAAATAATGTCTCATCATCCAGCTGGTCCTGAACCCAAGTCATCAAGTAATCAATATACTTTGGTGCAGAACACTTAATGGGCTTTTTTATGTTTGTTCCATCTGCCCAGTGATATTCATATCTGCAATAGAAAAATTACATCAGAAGAGAGGTATACATGTATGCATACATGTATTCTGAATGCATACACTAACATGTTTTAAATAATCTGTTCTTCCAGTTAAGTACAAATTTCCAATCCTGCTTTACATTTACCACAATCCACCTAAGGAGATCAAACTCATCTTCTACTTAGAGGTTTCCTTACCTGTCTGGTTTTCTATCTCTTCCTTTCTTTCTCTTTTTCTTTCCCTATCTCACTCTGTAACTCAGAGATTCACCTGTCTCTGCCTCCCAAACACTGGGGTTAAAACACAGGCTACCATGAACAGCTCCTGAATTTTCTTAAAGAGCTTTCTCTAATACAGGGTAGAATAATATATTGCTGAAGTGGAAAAACTAACTTCTGTCCTATGATGCCTATCTTTGAACTTGAAGCTTTTCATCCTTACATAAAATGCAGCACAATTCTTTTTCCTTGGGGGCTTTAAATTTGGGGTCAAGTATAAAGAATGACAGAAAACTCACAGCAAAACCAATATAAATAAGAATGGTGCAATAGGTTAGTATGGTTGGCTAAGGAACCCTTAATATACCCTTAAAAGCCCTTTAAAAAACTGGCAATTCAAAAATGTTCATGTTTTGGATATTAACATTACCCTTTGATTTAATAGACATTTAATATGTAACCATCACGTGAGAAACGCAAGGTTAAGAACAAGGAACACTAAAATGAAGTGTGTTGCCCCTACTCTGAAAAACAAGGTTAGCAGAAGAGATGCTCATAAATGTGTAAGTAAAAATGTATATGAGGGGGCTGGTGAGATGGCTCAGCGGGTAAGAGCACCCGACTGCTCTTCCAAAGGCCCTGAGTTCAAATCCCAGCAACCAGTATCCAGAAGGAGATCTGACTCCCTCTTCTGGAGTGTCTGAAGACAACTACAGTGTACTTACATATAATAAATAAATCTTAAAAAAAAAAAAAAAGTATATAAACTGCCTGTCTAAAATGAACCATTTATCCTTGAAAGATCTACCACAATCATGTTTATCAACTTGTCACTGATACACGGGTGATCACTCACATCCACATATAACAAAGATAAAACAAATTACTTCAGGCCAAACCCTCAAATCATTTTCTTAATTCTCATTCTCTCATTCTGTCTGCCTGTATGTATCATCCCCCACCCCACCCCACCCCTCTCTCTCACACACTCACTCTGACTTTAAGATAATAAACTCTTCTTGCAAACTCTACAATATACACTTGTATCAACAAAACCCTAAAGAACTAAGTTCATAGCTAAAACTCCAAAATATAGAAAAGTATAAAATGAACTGTTATTTAGATTTTTAGTTCCCAACATTTCTTCTGATGCTTCACTTTTATAATCAACTGTTTCATAACCTTTGATGGTCACAGGGAGTGACTATCAAATCCAGTACGAAGTTTCAAAAGGGAGATCTGCCAAACACCTACTGGTACCCTGCTATGGTCAGTCACTTTATCAATCACGAATCTTCTCTTATTACAAAATTGAAATACTTGGAGCAATTTAAGCCTATTTCTTCATCTTTGATACTCTTGAGAACAGAGACTTAACAATTATTGAGAGTAGGACTTAACTATTATTATTGTTCACTTAAGAAACATGAGCTTAGGGTTTAACTCAACAGTTAAGTATGCTTGCTGCTCTTACAGAGGACCTGGGTTCATTTTCCAGTACCCAAATGGTAATTCGAAGCTACCTGTAACTCCAGCTCTAGATCTGATATCTTCTTCTGGCCTCTGAAGGCCCTTACATGCACATGGTGCACACATACACACAGTGAATAAATAAAAGAACCTTTAAGAAACAAGAAGGTAGGCTGAAGAGATGACTCAGTAGTTAAAAGTGCTGGCTGTTCTTCCAGAGAACTCGGGTTCAATTGTCAGCATACACACAGCAGCTCACAACTGTCTATGACTCCAGTCCCAGAGGAACCAACACCCTGACAGATGGACATGAAGGCAAAGCACCAACGCTCATTTAAAAAGGAAACAAGAGGCATCTGTATTTTCTCTCGAAATTAAGAAACTTGAAAGTTTTTCTTTCTTCACAATCATGTTTGTTAACTTGTTATTGATTCTCAGGTGTTCATTCACTTCCACATATAACAACCAATTGCAAACACAGTAAATCTGAAATTCATATTCACTGTCCTGAAGATTAAAAAAAAATAAATCACCTCAACATTCAGTATCCTAAGACTTTTTGGAAACTGAAACAACTACATATTGCTTACACCTCTAGCACTTAAACCTACTATTCCTATTTTTTTCTTTTGTTATGTTTATAATTAAGATCATGTTAGGGTTTGAGTTTGAGCCACACCACAGGCTCACGTGCAGGCTTGAGTGTAAAACTTTTACAAACAGTGCTGGTATACTACTGGGGACTGGCTGGCCTTGAAGGTTACAGTGGAGATGTTTCTCCTTCTGATTCTCCACTTTCCTTCCTGATCCTTCAATAGGTCTCACTCTATAAACTCTCTCTGCTCCGTGCCAACCCATCAGCCATGCCTTCCCCACCATGACAGGCTGAAATGCCCTGAACAAAGAGCTGAGCATGGTTGGCACAGCATAACCTTAACACAAGAGACATACTCAGGAGGATTCTAGTCTAATGCCTCCCTGGGCCACATAGAGAAGAAGCAGTCTTCAAACAATTGTTTTATTGTTTTTTTAAGGAAAAAGACAGAGAGGGGAGCAAGTGGGCAGGCAATGTGCTACAGAGGAATCTGCCTTTTTCAAGAAGGCAGAACTACTCTGTTCCTGCATGCAAATTAACCATGTAATTGTAAAATTAAAACCATCCATTTTCACATGAAACCTAAAACATATGAATACCAATAATACCAGCAGGAATTAAGTTATAAAAGGGAATTTCATTTCTCCAATGCCCTTTTACACTACGAAATTTTAAAATAGCAACAGAAATTTGATAAAACTAAGACATTATCGTGTCTGAAACAGAACATTTAGTCAAAGGGATATCTAATTTAAAAACAAATTTGATAAAGAAAGACAATTCAATTAAAGAACTACAGAGGATCGATCAGGAGTGCTGGTAACACATCTTTAATCCCAACACTCGGGAGGCAGAGGCAGGCAAATCTCTGTGAGTCGCACACCGACCTGGTCTATGCAGGGAGTTCCAGGACTGCTCAGGATACACAAACGCTGTCTCAAAAAGCAACAACACAAGTTCCATAAAGAACAGTTCTCCAAAATAAAGAGTTCCTTGAGAGGAGAAACTCACCAGGTAAAATTCTAACAGAAGAGCTCTAAAGGAAACAGGGACATGGGACGTGGGAAAGCTCCTCTCTGTGGGCAAGAAAGCAGGGCAGACCAAACACAGTTCTCTGCTCTTCTAGTGAGAATGGCCAGTGTGTGGTTTACCTCCTTCGAAGAGAGTAACATGACTTTCCTGAGCTCCCACATCTCTGACGCAAGTTCTTTGACCAGCTAACTAAATTCCTTATGCTCATGAGATATATTAGTCAGTATTTTTCTGGTGAATGTTAGAATATGAAGTAAAATATGTATTTACATATCACTAAATAGCAGCAGTCTTTACTAGGAGCAATAGTAAAAAGCCAACTTCAAAAGGGAATTGGCCCAACCAATATTTATTGATTACTGAGGAGATGGTAAGTGCTATCTTTATACCAAGACAGATTTAAAAGAATAAAGAACTGCATGGCATACCTGATCTGATCCTGAGCACACACACACACACACAGTGTCAACACAACACAATGAAAAATGCAATCATCCTAAGAAGTGAAAGCACTAGGTATGGAGAGACACCTCAGCTGTCTACAGCGTTCCAAGCTCTTCCAGAGAACCCAGGATGAGCTCCAACTTCAAGCAGCTCCAGGAGATCAGATGTCTCTGGCCACTGGGGACACTTGCACTCAACATGCACACACCTACACACAACCAACCGACACACAAATTGACAATCTTTTTAAAGAACACATTTATACTAAAGAATCCTAAGCAGGTCCAAAGGGAAAGAAATGTTTAGCAGGGGCCTGTAACAAAGGTAAGACGTTTTAAAATATTAACATAAGATAAAAAGAAGAACAAAAGAGAAAGAAATTGTCCAAGAAAGATATTTGAGGCAGAAGAAACAGAGTGACTGGCAAGGAGTTTCTAGAAAGCTGATTCAGGTGGATGGAGAAAGACAGAGTGTAAGGAAGGAGAGGAAAGGCATAAAGGCGGAAGGAAGGAAGGAAGGAAGGAAGGAAGGAAGGAAGGAAGGAAGGAAGGAAGG
>NC_034602.1:77499989-77518813 GCF_900095145.1 Mus pahari | reverse complement strand
CCCCCCCCCCCCCCGCGCTAAAAAGTTACTTCAAAATACAAAAACCCAAGAATAGCCAACACACTGTAAACATCTGTGTGTGTAATGTGGAAGCCCAAAGAGGACCGTGCTATTCTAGACAACAGACACTCAGGCCCAGCAACTGAGCCTGAAAGTAACTATCTGCTTCTATACTTAAGATAATGTCTTATGTTCTGCAATACAGAGTTCTACACAGCCTTTCTTAATAGTTCTTAATCAGTATATTCATGCTGGCCAAATACTGCAGTATATGCATACAAAAACTCAGTGGGCATGAGTGCTTTCCACCAAGCCTGACAACCTAAATTTGATCTCTAAGACCCACATGGTAGAGGAAAAAAACTATCCTCTGCCCTCCATATATTTGCTGTGGCATGTGTACCCATGCCATTGGCACAGATGTGTGCATGCATGCACACAAATAAGTATAAAAATTTAAATAACTAAATAAAGTAATAAATGAGCTCTCAAAGGTACAAAACCACAAACAAGTGCCAAAAGGAAGAAGAGAAAGGATCAGCAGACAGGAGGGGACAGGAGGGGACAGGAGGGGACAGGAGGGACAAGGTAGAGTGATGCATGTTAGCACACCCATTTAATCCCAGTAACTGGAAGGCAGATGAATCTCTCTAAATTGAAGACCATCATAATCAACATAGTGATTCTAAACCAGCCAGGGCTACACAGTGAGACCCTGTAATAATGTACACATATAC
Organism: Mus pahari; assembly: GCF_900095145.1. Lineage (NCBI taxonomy): Eukaryota > Metazoa > Chordata > Mammalia > Rodentia > Muridae > Mus > Mus pahari. The sequence goes on along the minus strand of NC_034602.1, from coordinate 77,518,076 downwards.
TAGAAATTTATTCTCATCATCTTTGAGACATCACAAAAATTACCTTATAGTTAAGATAGCTCTCACCAATAAAATGAAAAAACAAAACATTTTATTTCCAATAACAAAAGTATCTTGGTCCAAAACTATAATCACATTATAATAATTAATCACATAATTCAAAAAGTGATAGTATAGTTCTATTGACATTTTATAAAATTTCATATTCAGAAACTTAGTTATATAAAGACTAAAGCTGAATTGTGTCATCACTATATTGTGATATCAGGCTATTGTGACATCACTACATTATAATATCAGGCTATTTCATTATCACTATACTGTGAGATCAGACTATTTTGACATCACTATATTGTGATATCAAGCCAAATAGATCCTAGAATAGACAGCACCTCACCATTCACCTAAGAAGGTCACTGACCCAACTCAGAGTCTGCCAGAAACACAAGGGTGACTTACTGTTAACTGCAACCCACTCATTCAGGTCCTCTCCCTCAGGAAGCATGACAGCCATCCGCAGGTTGCCACTGCCCAGTGTGGCTTCTGCATGCTTTAAGAGTTCATACTGGTGAGACCCCTCTGGTATGTTCTTCTTTGGTTTAAAAGTTTTAGAAGAGCGACTACCACTGTAAATAAAAAAAAAAGAGGGGAAGGAAATACTTGATTATTTAAACACATACTATCAATGGAATCTATAATTCTTTACTGAATAAGTTGTCTTAAATATCTAAAAATTAATAGGAATTACACTTTCAGTCCCAAACCTAAACTATATTAGCTGCATTAATCCTAGCAGTAATGTAGTTACTGTAATGACTATGTTATCTACCTAAAATACATACGAACTTCCTCTACATTCTCTAATTTAACTCAGGAGGAGGAAAAAAAAAACCCTTTAAGTTGTAACTAATCCAGCTCTCCACAATAAACCAACCACTCTGAAACTGTAATCAATGAAAACAAACCAGACTGTAATCTATGAAAACAAAAAATTATAATAAATATTAGTAATTTTACCTCTTTTCAACCCTGTTTTTCATTTTAATACACAGAAGTGCATGCACTTATAAGATGCAGATACACCTTTATATCAATAAAATACAAAAATCCAAGAGCAAGGGGAAAAGAAGTTCAATGCTTTTCTACCCAATTATGGGAAGCATTTGCAATCAATCTTAATGCAGAAGGAATTCTGGGTAAGCATGTAGTTATGACTGATGTGCTCAAATTTCAGAACGTATACATATACACAATAAAAGAGACAACCCCTGTGTTGGTTTGAATAGGTTTGGCTGCCAAAGAATCATCATGTTTGAATGCTTGGCCACAGAGGGTGGCACTATTAGCCTTGTTAGAGGAAGTGTGTCACTGTGTAGTTGGGCTTTGAGGACTCCTATACTCAGGATCTGCCCAATGGAGAAGATAGTCTCCTACTGACTGCCTTAGGATCAAGACATAGAATTCTTGGCACCCCTAGCACCACTGCCTCCATGCTGCCAAGCTTCCCACTATGATGATAATTGTCTAAATCCTCTCAAACTGTAAGCCAGCACCAATGAAATGTTTGCCTTCATAAGAGTGACTTTGGTCATGGTATCACTTCACAGCAATAAAACTCTAGCTAAGACAACCTCTAAATCACCAAATACTCCAAGAAAACCAATACCATGAAAGAATTAAACTCAACAATGTAGTAACTAAAGAATCTGAGCAACAAGACTGAGGAAGACACTCAAAAGTCAAATTCTGGTTTCCACACCAGGTGCACCCCCAATATGTACATGTGCATTAAATATACCCAAATGTCTTTAGGAATAACAGGATATTATCACCTTCATGAAAATAGCAATTTTTTTAAAGGGGTGATTTAAATTGAATACAAACATTATGCCTAGCTTTGTAACAAAATACCAAACTGTTTTCAAGCTTGGCTATGTCAGAAGTATAGAAGGATTAAATGCTTCTTTAACATGCAGTCAAATCAATAAATACTGTCAGTAGTCAGAGGTAGGGGAAGGAGGAATACATTTAATAAATTGATAATGATTATGATTGACAAGCCTTGGGAAAATACCAATACACCAAATTATGTTTGAAATAAGTGATTTATGAACTATGGGATTATATCTAATAGAGCTACTTTTAAAGGCACATACTCTTGACAAATAAGGAAATAAAATTCAATGAAGGAAGAATGGTCTTTTCAAGAAATGGTGTTAAGAGAATCTATATGCAAAAACTTAACTCTAGACAAACTTAACACCTTATACAAAAACAATTTGAGTTGGGTCACAGATTTCATGTATGACTCCATAAGACTTCTAGGAGAAAAACTATCTGCAATCTTGAATCTACTGGGTGGTGAGATTCTAGATGCAAAGCCATCACAAAAGAAAACTAATAGGTTTAATTATGAAAACTGTTCCGTGTAAGACAGCATTAAGAAAACAGAAGCAGGGCTGGAGAGATGGCTCAGTGGTTAGGAGCTCTCATTGCTCTTCCCAAGGTCCTGAGTTCAAGTCCCAGCAACCACATGGTGGCTCACAACCATCTGCAATGGGATCTGATGCCTCTTCTGGAATGTCTGAGGATAGCTACAGTGTACTCATATACATAAAATGAATAAGTAATTCTTTTTTTAAAAAAGAAAGAAAAAAGAAGCCACAAGCTTAAAAACAAACATTTACCAACTACATACAGTATAGTAGAAGATGCGAGACCAAGATGTACAAGAGATTCTTAAAATCAACAAAACATGCTAAGTGCATGTACCCTTGTAATCCCAACACTCAGAAAGAAGCAGGAGGATCGGGGCTGGTGAGATAGCTCACAGGTAAAAGCACTGACTGCTCTTCCAAAGGTCCTGAGTTCAAATCCCAGCAACCACATGGTGGCTCACAACCATCCATAACGAAATCTGACGCCCTCTTCTGGTATGTCTGAAGACAGCTACAGTGTACTTATGTATAATAATAAATAAATCTTTGGGCCAGAGCAAGCAGGGACTGAGTGAGTGGGGCTGACCGAAGCGAGCAGAGGTTCAAAATACAATTCCCAACAACCACATGAAGGCTCACAACCAGCTGTACAGCTACCGTGTACTCATATACATATAAATAAATAAATATATCTTTAAAAAAAAAATAAAAAATAAAAAGAAGCAGGAGGATCGCTGAGTCTGAAATTAGTCTTGTTTCCAGGACAGCCAGAGCTATATACAGTGAGACCGTAACTCAAAAAAAAACAATGAAAAAATGTTCTTTAATATTTTTGGCCATTTAACAGCCATGTACTGTCTATATAATGGAATAGTGATAAAATATGCTATCAAGTCATGAAGACTTAAATACTCAGTGAAATATACTGGAAACTAGAGACAGTAAATAATCAGTAATCACCAGTTTGGGGTAGGGAAGAGAATATTTCCCAAAAGAACTGACCAAATAGTTCACACTAAAAATGTAAAATAGTAGCATTATCCATCAACTGATATATGGATACATAAAAGCAGGTCATCCACATAGTAGAAATACATGTTACATATGAACATAAATATGTTACAAATGATAAATTTTGAAAACACTGTACAAACAGAAAAGAACTCACACACAAGACACAATATATTTTGTATTGCATATTGAATGACTTCACTTATTTGTCCAAATAGGCAAATTCATAGACAGATAGATTATAGTTGCCACGGGTCAGAAAGCTGGACAAGTAGAGAGGCGCTGCTATGGCAGGAGAGGCAGAAGGTCACCCTCTTATTTTGTAACAAGTTCAGAGTGAGTTTGGGATACATGAGTCTTTGCCTCAAAAAGAAAGAGGCTGGGCATGGTGGCACACACCTTTAATCCCAGCACTCAAGAGGCTGAGGTAGGTATATCTCTGAGTTTGAGACCAGCTTAATCTACATAGTGAGTTCCGAGGGGAAAAAATAAAATAAAATGTAAGCAAGAAAGGGGAGAAGAGAGGGGGAGGGAGAAGGTGAGGAAAGGAGGAGGGGGAGAAACAGTAAATACTTGCTATAAGATTTCTATTTTGTTGTTGTTGTTGTTGTTGTAGTTGTTTCTCGAGACAGGGTTTCTCTGTGTAGCCCTGGCTGTCCTGGAGCTCACTCTGTAGACCAGGCTGGCCTCGAGTTCAGAAATGTGCCTGTCTCTGCCTCTCAAGTGCTGGGATTAAAGGTGTGCGTCACCACTACCCAGAAAAATTTCTATTTTTAGCTTATACAACTAGAACTAACATAAGAGACAAGTAGCATAGCACTTAACATACATGTATACATAGCATACATATATAGTAATATCTCATTTTCAACTAATGTCAGTAGTACAACTACACAAAACTACAGAATTGGATTGACTCTAACACTAACAGTTTAAATGTCAAGGAAAGGACTGGAGAGGTGGCTCAGAGGTTAAGGTACTGGCTGTTCTTCCAGAAAGATCTAGGTTTGATTCTTAACATCTATGTGGTGGTTCACATTCATCTGTAACTCAGTTCCTGGGGATTGGCTACCCTCTTCTGGCCAACTCTGGCACCAGGCATACAAAGTGGCATACTGATATATACTCATACACATAAAAATAAATTAAAATTTTAAAAATAAATTTAAAAAAGACTAGAAAGAATATTGAAATGGCATCTAATAAACTGTGAAAGGGCACAAGCCAGGGGAAAGAGTTAGATCCTGAACTAAGAGAATGAGCATGTTAAGGAAGCAGCAGCCAGCCAGAATAATAGGAAGAACACTGACAAAGACAGGCAGCTTCAGACAAATGAAATGGTAGCGTAATGTAAAGCAGGAGACATGGTGGAAAGGCATGTTAACCTGGTGAGCTAGGGAGCATGGTAAACAAGGACCATCTCTAAAGATGTTCTTGAGCCCATCTCAATCTCTTAAGTTAAAAAAAGAAAAAACTACAAAAAACAGGTAGACACAGAATTCTATTCTTCCTTTTCCTATTAAATAAAAATGGATGCTAGCCAGGCATGGCCTTTAATTCCAGCACCCAGGAGGCAAAGGCAGGCAGATCTCTGTGAGTTTGAAGGTAATCAGGTCTATGTGATGAGTTCAAGGACAGCTAGAGCTACATAGTGAGACTCTGTCTCAAAAAAACAAACAAAAAGAATGCCATCAACACTAGAAACTCAAGCTAAGTCTCCGATACCCAATTAGGTCTTGCTGCTTTGCATACGTGAGCATTCTAAAGGTATTTTGTAACTGCTGTACACTGGCTACAGCTATTTCACATATATATTCAAATAAGTTTACAGTAAGCATGTCTAAAATTAACCACTATTACTGAGCTTGAAACTAATGAGTCTACAATTTTAATATTCTTAAGGGCAGAAATCACATCTTATTTACTTCTAAAGCTCCCCCCCCTTTTCTCCCTCAATCAGCTAGCAATACTTTGGTTTACATACTAGAAAGGTCCAATAAATGCTTCATGCATTACAGAATGAGATAATTTATAAAACAACCAAACAGGATTTTGAATATGGAAACAGTTCATTTACAAGGCATAGACATTTCACAGCAAGCAGAGTGACCATGTTTATAAAGACTCTGATTTATGTCTGTATACATTCATTCAAATCCCCCATTAACCCAGTAGAGTAAGCATTTCTCCCTGTCCTTCACACAAGTCTAAGAATATAGGTGGCATACATTCCTACTGCTGTCTCTAAGCCCTTTCACTGGACACTGCTAGAAAAGATACCCATGCAAATGCATGCCCATTTTAAAAATCTGTAGCTGTCTGTCTGTATCAAGTGAGTCTGTACCACTCAAGCCTGGAACAGAGGTTTCATTCTAGCCTCCCCCATTTTTCACTTTCTTGTCAGTACAAAACTTGATTCCCAGATTGCACTCAATTATTGATTTGCTACATGGTCAGGTTTTTGACCCATCTTGGTTATCTTCCTTGTAATCAAAAACATAACCTTCATGTTCTTTAGAGAATTACTTTGCCACAGCATTAGATTTAACTCCTAAAATAGTTGTTTAAAAGCTTCCTGTGGCAATAGTCTTTACTCAGAAGACTAATTCCATTTCCACTATCCCTTCTTCACCAAAAACTCAATTTGTTGTGTTATTCTAGACTCTTAGAAAACACTTTTGAGGGGCTGGTGAGATGGCTCAGCAGGTAAGAGCACCTGACTGCTCTTCCAAAGGTGCAGAGTTCAAATCCCAGCAACCACATGGTGGCTCAAACCATCCTTAAGATCTGACTCCCTCTTCTGGAGTGTCTGAAGACAGCTACAGTGTACTTACATATAATAAATAAATAAATCTTTAAAAAAAAAAAAAAAAAAAAAAAACACTTTTGAGTCAGTGAAGAGCAAACTACACATTTTCAACATTATTCTGAGGTCTGTTGCTTGTGCTCTGACTTACTGTTCTGTTCAGAATTCCTGAAGAAGATTTATTAGCCAAAATTGTGAGTGGTTTTGTTGTTCTTCTCTGTGCTTTTAAGACTGGATCTTGCTGGGTAGTGGTGATACACACCTTTAATCCCAGTACTCCAGAGACAGAGGCAGGTGGATCTCTTTAACCCTGTGAGTTCCAGGTCTGCCTGGTCTACTGAGCAAGTTCCAGGACAGCCAGGGATATACAAAGAAACCCTGTCTCAAAATGTTCCCATATACACCAAAAACAAAACAAACGAACAAGCCCACTTTATCTTCTCTGTTGTCCAGCCTGGTCGGCGGTCCCCGGCTCAGGCCATCTCTTTCCTCAGCCTCCTGGGAAGCTGTGATTAGAGGTGCATGGTGACTGGGATTTCCTCACCTAAAGTGAACTACCAATACAGCACAAAACTGTCTTTCTACACTTTTACCCCTACCATTTCTACTTACTTATTCTTTTTTTACACTGCTACTTCTCTTCCAAAAAGCTCAAGGTTGATTGCCGGCAACTACCAGGCAGCTCACAATGACAAGTAACTCTGGTACCAAGGGATCTGATGTCCTTTTCTGACTTGTATGAGCACTGCCTTGTACAAGGTGCACATACATATTTATAACCAAAAAACTGACCCACAAATACATAAATCTTTAAAAAAAAAAAAGTTAAGCAATAAAGTTGGGTAACCATAGCACTCTGGAGGCTAAGGCAGAATCATTACGTGTTTGAAGCTAGCCGAGGCTTCAGAGTGCACTCCAGGACCTCTGGATTACAAAGCAAAACACTGATGATGATGATGATGATGATGATAAATCAACAACAAAAGCTAGCAATAAGGCTATTTATGAGATTATCCAAATAATGCCAGATACTTGCTTTCCTTCAAATTCTTAGTTTCCTTCAAATTTAGTTTCTAATCTCAGAAAAACCAGAATACCACTAATACATAGCATAATAAAAGTACAGAAATTGTCTATTTATTGGAAATGCTGAAAATTGTTATAAAATAACAGCCTCTAACAGTCATCAAAATGCTAAAAAAAAAAAAAAGAACAACCAGTATTTCCGGAACAAATATAATATTCATATCATTGTTGTACACAACTATAATTTATGGAGTGAAATTTTTTATAAACCCAGAATCTCTAGTTCTCCCAATATTTCCTGAGAATTGTTACTAAACACAAATTTCAAAGTAAATAAAAAACAGATTACTTAGATGCACAGATACCATATATATGGAGTCTCATACTGCTTTCATTCTTAAGGTATCTACCATAGGCACCCACAAATGCTATACACAGGGGCAATACTCTGGGGCAGCCACACAACAGCTGGTGCCCAGGCCACAGAAAGGTAATCAAGACAAGTCAAAACAAACAAAAAGCCCACTAGGTAGCAAATAAGTAAATGAGGACAACTGGAAGACAGGTTTTAAGAAAGTGAAGAACAGGGAAGAGGGGCGGCTAGAATGAATCCTGTGTTACAGGCCTGAGTGCTGCAACCTCATAAATACATACAGATGTTTTTAATGGACATACATGCATTTGTATGGGTATCTATGTTCTAGCAGTGTCCAGGGAAATGACTTAGGAACAGCAAGACATCTATAGCAGTAGGTGTATATGGCATCTATATTTTTGCTTTCTAAATACTATTCTCTACTGAATGGAATCAAAGCCCTCAAGAGAACTGACCAGATCCAAGGCTGAGGCACAGGAAGTGTAAGATAACCCTGGAAAACCCTGTGTCAAAAAGTGTGGATGTACTTCAAAAGAGAGGTGACCCTAAGTGAAAAGGACACAGAAACCAGCATCAGGGCTGTCACTGACCAAAACTGGGACAATCTGAGCACCAAAACTGGTAATAGTAGTTTCAGATCCCAAGTAACTGAAGAACATTAGGAATCCACTTCCCTAGATTGTCCTGTTTGGGTACATGGTGTATGCATGCGTATGCACAAGTGTGCAGATCACAGGAGGACTTCAGTTGTCCTCTTATGTCACTTTCAGCATCATCCTCTAGGCTGGCTAGCCAGAGAGCCCCAGCCATTTTCACACACACACACACACACACACACACAGACCAGTGCTAGGTTTTACAGGGAAGACTGCTGGGGACTTGGACTGAGGTCCTCACTCTTACTCACCAGACCACCTCCCCAGGGTAAAGAGAATCTCTCGTGAACTGTACCAAAGCACCTGCCAATTAAAAACGCCTATGGCCAATGAGCTGAGGCAAGAAATAGAAGGTGGAAGATCTAAGAGGGAAAGGGGGAGGGGAGGATTCTGAGAAAGAGTCAGACAAGAGGTTGACTCACTGTGAACTCTGGAGGAGATGGTCACATAAACCTGAAGAGAGGTAATTAACCATGTAGAAAACATAGAATAGTTTAAGCAGGTTATATAAGTTATGAGCTAGTCAGGGAACAAGCCAAAGCTTATGGCCTAAGCATGAATGAATGAATGAATGAATGAATGAACATACGTACGTATGTGTGTATACGCGCGCACACACAAAAACATGATTTGCTGATCCCTCTCCTTGGGATCAGCTCTGAGACTGTCTGAGACATTAAAATGTCTTCAGTCACAACTTTAGCTATTCATAGCCAATAAATCTTGTTGGCTACAGAATCCTCAAGACTTATGCCATCTTTTCAAAACACAAAGATAGAAATTTATATTACAGTTTGGTAATACAATCCAAACTAACTTATAAAGAAAGACAGATGCCTTAGTTTCTCAAACAAGCACTGAAAATCTTCTTTAGCTAAATTGTGCACACTATACATTCCTTACTTAAGTCAATACAGAAATGTGTATTACCTGTAAAAAGTTTATACATTCATAGAGAAAAATAACCAAAAAAGCAGCCATGAAAAGATTCACTTCAAGGATGCTAGAAGGATGCTGAGATACTGAGACATATTATCCCAGCATCCTGCTACATCCAATCACAGACTACCTCATTAGCTGCTTCACCAAACAGCTAGGTAAATCATCCAACATCACATATTGTTCCAGCAAGAACCTCAATTAAGCCCTGAACTTTCTCAGCATGCAAAGACTGGACAACTAATGTTATAGTTAACTTTCTTAAGACTGACCAATATCCCAAACTGGGGGTGGGGGAGGAGGCGCACAAAAAGAAAATGACACCCCCAGACAGCAGAAAGAAATTTCAAGAGTGACAACCCCATTCCCAAGAGGCGGAGGTAGATGGTTTCAGATCATTCAATGATGGATGTTTGTTGTTGTTTAAGGGGCTGGTTACAAGTTGTTATGGTCTTGGACAGGGAAGAAACACAAGGGAGGTCTCTAGCCTTCTTTCTCTCCTATCCAGTGTTAGGGAGGAACGGGGAAAAGAAAGGGGAAATTATAGGAATAAAGGGTAGATCATTGAATCTACTCTGAAAACTATAGAGCTACTACTAGCCAAAAATCTTACATTGGTATAGATCTTTGTATACTGATATGAAATTAAGGTTACACTTGTTTACATTAGTATGGACTTCGTATATGGATACAGATTTAGAATTATATATTGTTATACCATACTATGTATACATATTTCAACTATTGTTGTTGAAGGTATTATACCTATGCAATATTAAGTTCTAGTCCTTTTGAAATCTATTACAAACTATTCAAGATAAGAAATGCAAATTAGTAACCAGGCAATCAAACTCATTGTCAAGTTAGATATAAGTCTAGGTAATTACAATAAAATATTTTCAAAGTTGAACAAATAAAAGCTAGAAACAAACAATTCAGATTTCCTATGGATAGATAGATGGTCTTCAAACACCTCAGATATCCACAGAAAATGGCATTTAAGGTTGTTTTATTAAACAAAAGGCTTTTTTGAAAAAGAGATAGGTCTGCTCCTGGCAGCACCCCCATTTTTCTTCAAAGATGATGAGCATCAAAGAAACTCCATATGTGATAAGTTGGCCACTAAGCAAGAAACTGCCCTTGCTTCAATGACTGACAATATGCTGCCCAACTAGATAGACAAATGGAATGCAAGGAAGTCAACTGCCGAGCTTTGCAAGAACAAGGTAGGCAAGTGCTTCAAAACTCCCGCTTCACAGAAAAAGGTCTGTCAGACAGTCTGGGCCAGAAGCTAAAGATGGTACTCCAGCAACTCAGAGAAAATGTTCAGTTATTGTCCAGGCAACCAACTATCTCTATTATTTCTCTAGTTTTCAAAGCTGCTTGCCTGCACTTCCTGCACACTCAGGTGATAATTATTCTTCACGTCTCTGATGGGGTTGAAGACTAGATGGTTACAGTCTCACAATTAAGCTTAAACTGTTTATGATTTGAGAAAATGTTTTAAGGTCTAAGACGATATTCTTAGGTTTATAAATACAAGTTTTGATAGAAAATGATTGAAGTACAGAACACTAAACTCACCAAGATAGGGTAGGCAATAGAATACTTTCTTCAAAGTTGCCAAATACAAATGGACTGGACACTATGAGTCTAATTCTTACCTGATGGTTTTCATAATTGTTCTTATGGTATATAATTTATTATGTAAGACAAAGAATGTTTTATTGCACTAAAAGGGAAAAATGTAGAGAGACTCTCTTGTTTTCTGTGTGGAAGAATCACCTGTCCAAAGAAAAAAAGAAAAAAAAAAAACAACTATGGCCAATGAGCTGAGGTAGGATTAGAAAGTAGGACATCCAGAAAAGAGAGAAAGGATTTTGGAAGAGTCAGGTGAGAGGGAAATTCATTTCAAACTTTGGAGGAGACAGTTGCATTAACCTGAGAGGTAACTAGCTGTATGGAAGACAACATAGAATAAATGGGTTAAGTAAGTTACCAACAACCTAGTCGGGAACAAGCAGAAGCTTATAGCTTATATAGTTATCATTTATTCATATATGATTAAGGCTCAGAGTCATTATTTCTGTGAACAAAGAGGCTAGGTGGAAAACTTCAAGGTTACACCCCAGCCCTTTTATTATCTTAGACTGAGTAAATTAGGAACAATTCTGTTGTAACCAAAACAGTAGCAGCAGACTATATGGCTCCTCTCATGGCTAAAGGGTAAAGGGACAAGCAAGGCTGTTCAGGCCTCTCATAACAGCACTACTTATCCATCTCCCACAGGTCCTACCTTCTAATATGCACGCAACTATACACTGGTGATTGTACTTCAATTATGAACTTTAGAGGAACAAAGCATCCATATCTTAATACAAACTAAGCTTCCTTACAATAAATCTTATATAAATTTGCAGGTGATGAGAGAATTAGAAGTCTTGCAATCATTACAAAAATAATTTAAAGATAAAAAGCTAGGACACTAAAGAGAGGGAGTAAAAATTGGAATGAGGACAGAATCAGAATACTTACACAAAATGCTAATTACAAGGAGGAATAAAAAGGTAAAATAACACGAAAGATCCTGGCAGACAACTTAAACACCAAAACTAAAATACCAGTAATAACCAGGTGGTGGCACACATCTTTAATCCCAGCATTTGGGAGGCAGAGGCAGGTAGATCTCTAAGTATGAGGCTAGCCTGGACTACAGAGCAAGATCCAGGACATCAAGGGCTACAAAGAGTAACACTGGGGGGTGGGGGTGGGGTGGGGCAGGGAAACACCACACACCAGTAATAGACAAATACACAATTTTGACAAATGTGATCAGATGCCATAAGGAACAAAAGCTGAGCACCACTTCAGTGACACTTCTGCCCCATACACATAACCTATGTGCACAAGGAAACATCAGAGAAACTGAAAGTGAGTGAGTGAGAGAGGGGCGGGGCAACAAACAAATGGCTGGATCTCTTTTCTTACACTGTTATTGACACATAGAAAGATGGAAGGTAGCCAGCAGAATAATTAATACATAGTTCCTTCTTTTCTCCCTTCCACTCCCAAACCAATGTTGTTTCTCCTGTAGAGAAATAGATGACATACTTATTCACATCCCTAAACCAGATATATAGTTAACTATATTGTTTTAACTCTATCAAAAAGCTTTATATTAGGAACGAACACTTTCATTTTTTCATTATTTTTCAAAAGAATTTTAAAATGCTTGAAACAAAAATACTTCTTGATGGCTAATTACCAGGATTCATTTTTATTCTAATTTCTCTGCATTTTACATACATAAATTATAAAAATAAAAAACCACCACCACCGACAACAAGAATCTAAAAGAGAACTGTTTTCCAAAGCCTGGACCAGCAATCCTCAGCTGGTAACCATGATTTGTCCCGCCAGTAGAACAGTGAATGTTGAAGAGCCCATCTGCTAAGAAATGCTAACTCCCTTTCTTTCTTAGAGAACTCTTACTTTTCACTAAATAGTACCCAATATTTTTCATAAACCTCCCTGAAACCTACCTAGAACAAACTTGCTTCCTAGGCTTCAGAACCTCTTGAGTGCACTATGGCCATTAGAGATGACTGATACTGTCTCTGGGGTACCCATACTCTCCACATAGGCATGTAAGGAACTGGGTCTACAAAGTTAATTTAGGTTTTTATCCAGTTTCTATATTCAGCATCTGGGAGTTCAATTTAATCTGCAGACATGCAGAGGCCAATGTATAACACAAGCATAGTTTAGCCTTGCCTTTCACATAATGCAAGGAAAATTTACCCTGAGCATCTGTATTTAAGAGTTATACAAATGCCGGGCGTGGTGACAAACGCCTTTAATCCCAGCACTTGGGAGGCAGAGGCAGGCGTATTTCTGAGTTCTAGGCCAACCTGGTCTACAAAGTGAGTTCCAGGACAGCCAGGGCTATACAAAGAAACCCTGTCTTGAAGAAAAAAAAAAAAAAAACAAACAAAAACAAACAAAAACAAAAAAAAACAAAGAGTTATACAAAAGTATCACTGTGGAGGATTGCCTGTGTGCCCACCAGGACTGCCCTTACCTGCCTCCAGTCCCTAGCCAAAAGTTGTTTCCCCTGCCTTACTCTGTCCCACAGCACATCTGTTCTTCTTCCACACTAATTTACTGACATTTAGTCCTTGTGGTCACTGAGTGGAACATAAACCCCACTAGGCAGGAAGCTTGGCTATCTTACCATGTGCTCGTGCTGGGGCCCAGCAAGGCTGGGGTCTGTAATCACTAGAGCTTTCCTTCTCAGACATGACTCAGCATGTCCTAACCCTATCTCTCACTAGCCTATTTCCTCTGCTTTATCTACTTACAGTAACCTTCTTCCAAGGACCAGAGGATCTCTATACTTAACTCTTTAAATTTTTCTTTCTCTGCTTCCCCTGCATAATAAACTACCAAACAAAAATTGCCAGATTAGGGCTGGCAAAATATCAGTGGTTAAGAGCACTGGCTGCTCTTCTAGAGGTCCTGAGTTCAATTCCCAGCAACCACATGGTAGCTCATAACCATCTGTAATGAGATCTGGTGCCCTCTTCTGGTGTGTCTGAAGACAGCTACAGTGAGTGTACTTATAAATAGATCTTTAAAAAAAAAAAAAAATTGCCAGATTAAATTTTGTTTCATTTTTAGACAGAGTCTCACTATTAGCCATGACTGACCTTGAACTCACAGAGATCCACCTGAATCTGCATCTTAAATTCTGGGATTAAAGTTGTGTGCCACCATGCCTGGCTCCCTCCAGATTTACATTTTTGATTGTTAAACTGACAGGCAAAACCTGTTGAGGGTATGTTAAGGGCAATCCCTACCTGAGAAAGCTTTCTATTTGTGCTCTTGCTAGAAAAATTGTTTCTCAAATAGTACAAACTCTCTAGATGATCACATTAGTTATAGCAATATATAACTAACATTCATCCGTTAAAAAATGAACTAATCTACCACATGCTCACCTAATACCGAGTCACATAAAACAAGACTCTATGACACCTGTGTTAAAGAAGCAGCACTAGCCCCGTTCCAATCACCAAGTCAGCCAAATGTGGCCCTCCTATACTTCAACTATGTTAGCTTATGAGGTCCGAAAGACACAAGCCTGTCAGCTGCAACCATCCACACTGCTATTGTACAGCTTTTACATTCTTGGGAACAGAGTATAAGCAATGTCAAATTACATTCAGCATGGGAGTTGCTTGGATATGTTGATTAAAGGTAAACTGTGAGACAAGACAGCTTACTGTAGAAGCCACTGGGTTTCTCTCCTCTAGTACTGACAAACTCAGGATCAGCCCTAGAATAAATTCACTATTGAGTTTAAAGGTGTTAGGCAGGCTGACACAAGTCAGACCCTGTACCTAAGAGAAAATGTGTTCAGGGCGAGCCTTTCATCATGTTCAGCTTTGCCCCAACACCCTAAAAAGAAATGGTACCCTAGCTATGAGCATGTGGAGATAGGGGTGCTACCAATGTAATGACTGAAACTATGAGGTTGGGGAAAGAGAATCTGAACAGAAAGAAATGGCTAAATTCTGTTTGCTCCACAACAATAAAAGAGCATTTATGAGGTAGATTACAACCCTGAAGGACTTGATTTTATTTTGGATTTAAATCAGCTTTCTAAGCACCTGGGTGACTCTGAGAAAACTTTCAAGAGTTACTCTTCAGTGTTACCTCAAGGACCTGAAGTTCCAAACTCTTCCTGTCTTATTTTTGTGCCCTGGTCCCTACCTTCACCTCAAATTGGTCTGAAATACACGGTAAGAATTTAAATAATAGTAATAATAAAGTAAATAATAAAGTAAATAATTTCCAGCACTAAATGTAACACTGAAGTTGGTCTTAGCAGACAACTGGAGAACAGCCCAGTGGACCTAAACCAACCCTGGGCACATTACCCACATCCTATCTGGAAGGTGAATGAAAAAATACAACCTCTACAAATCAAGAAAGCACTGCAAGAAGCAGGGTGCTAGAGTACCCAGGCCCTCAGGCAACCCTGTTTTGAAATCCTCTCTATGGAACTTGGCTCTCCATTTCTCAACCCTAAGACCTAACAAAGACGTAGAAGGGGTCCAAGTAGCCAGATAAGAACAATCCATCTTCCAGGCAATGGGCAGCTGGCACTGAGCGGGGAGACCTGACAAGTGTTGGATGACAGTCAGGAGAATGGGATGGGAGGTAAGTGAGGAAATACACACATGCACACACGAGTGGGAGGCGAGCTTGCAAACACACATATTTATATCGAGAGAAAGACAAGAGACAGAGGTGGAAGCAGGCAGACAGGCAGGCAGGCAGGAAGACAGAACAAACAGGCAAAGATCGAGCCTTGAGCCGGGTAGAGAAATACGGACACAGACTCTGGGGTCCATGGCCCAGGTAGCACACTGAGGCCTGAGAAGCTCGGCCCGGGCAGCACCAGGAAAGCAGCCACTACCCCCAACCCCACCCAACAGCACCAAGTGGACAGGGAGACAGGGCACCCCAACAGAACAGGAGGGCAGGGAGCTGCCCCCCACCCCCTGACAGCACCAGGAGGGTGGAAAGGCAGGGTCTGGACAGCACCAGGAAGACAGAGAGGCAGGGCCGGGCAGCAGCAGGAGGACGGTGAGGCGGAGATGGGCAGCTCCAGGAGGACAGGAAGGCAGAGTCGGGCAGCACGGAGGACTAGAAGGCAAGGACCGGAAACACAAGGAGGATGGGGAGGCAGGGTCCGGGCAGCACCCGGAGGACGGAGAGGCAGGGCTGGGCAATAGCAGGACGGGGAAGCAGGGCTGAGCAATAGTAGGAGAACGGAGAGGCAGGGCCNGAGGACGGAGAGGCAGGGCTGGGCAATAGCAGGACGGGGAAGCAGGGCTGAGCAATAGTAGGAGAACGGAGAGGCAGGGCCGGGCAAGAGCAGGAGGACAGGGAGGCAGGGCCGGGCAGCACCAGGAGGACGGAGAGGCAGGGCCGGGCAGCACCAGGAGGACAGGGAGGCAGGGCCGGGCAGCACCAGGAGGACAGGGAGGCAGGGCCGGGCAAGAGCAGGAGGACAGGGAGGCAGGGCCGGGCAATAGCAGGAGGACGGAGAGGCAGGGCCGGGCAATAGCAGGAGGACGGAGAGGCAGGGCCGGGCAATAGCAGGAGGACGGGGAGGCAGGGCCGGGCAGCACCAGGAGGACGAGGAGGCAGGGCCGGGCAATAGCAGGAGGACTGGGAGGCAGGGCCGGGCAATAGCAGGAGGACGGAGAGGCAGGGCCGGGCAGCACCAGGAGGACAGGGAGGCAGGGCCGGGCAAGAGCAGGAGGACAGGGAGGCAGGGCCGGGCAGCAGCAGGAGGACGGAGAGGCAGGGCCGGGCAATAGCAGGAGGACGGAGAGGCAGGGCCGGGCAGCANGAGAGGCAGGGCCGGGCAATAGCAGGAGGACGGAGAGGCAGGGCCGGGCAGCAGCAGGAGGACGGAGAGGCAGGGCCGGGCAATAGCAGGAGGACTGGGAGGCAGGGCCGGGCAGCAGCAGGAGGACGGAGAGGCAGGGCCGGGCAATAGCAGGAGGACGAGGAGGCAGGGCCGGGCAGCACCCCGAGGTCGGGGCCCCCGGAGCCCGGGGCCCAGGGGGCGGCGGAACAAAGCCGGCGCTGCCGGGCTACTTACAACAAGAAGCTCATGTCGGCCGCGGCGTGGGCTGCGGGCTCGGCTGAGCGAAGCCTGGGGCGGCGGGCTTGAATGGGAGAAAAGGCGGCGGAGGGAGGAGGACGCGCGCCGGCGGCGGGGCGGCCGCGACTTCTCGGGCTTCGCTACTTCCCGCGGCCGGCGGAGGGGCGGAAGCGCAAGGCCGGGACTCGGCAGACTCGGCGGACTGGAAGCCGAGCGGCCAAAGAAGCGCCGCCCGCCGCGTCCTCCTCGCGGCCCCGCGGCCCCGCGGCGAAGTCTCGCGAGAGCGAGCTCCGGCGCCCCGCCCACCTCCGGCTTACCTTCGGGTCACCTCGGCCTCCCGCGCAGTCCGGCGGCGACCTTGCCCGAGCACGTGACCTGGGGGCGTGGCCCTGCGTGCGGGGACCGCTGTTCCAGGACGCCTGGGTCTGGTGGAGAGGGAGGGAGTCGCCATCAGAGAGGACAGCGGAAGGTCTTGGACTCGCTCTCTGTGCTCTGATGTAGGCAAAAACCCCGCGAACTGAGAGCCACGTCCCCAGTCCCTCTACGCCCGCACTTTAAAAAAAATAAAAAAGTTTTTCTGCTTGTAATGACTTGGGGGATGGGATTTGGGGAAAGGGAATTAAATGTTTTAGGAGGTAAGATCTTTATTTGAACAAGCTAGCTGTCTAGGGAAACGGAGGGAGCCCAGGAGAGCTGAGATCCAGATTTCCCTGAGGCAGGGACGCTGGTTATCCGTGGCCATACGGATTAACCAATTGTGGAGTCCCTTCGAAGAACTGATGCCCAAAACGCTGGGAATTATTCAGCCTGGCTCTCGGAGGAACTTTAATTCTCACATGCTTAAGAAGCTGAGGGCAGAGCTTTATGTTTAAGAATGTTTGGTGACTCCTGAGATGATTTCAGCCAGTAAAGGAACTTGCCTCCAAGCCTGATAGCCCTGAACCCACGTGGTAAAGAAAACCAGTTCCCACAAGTTGTCCTCTGATTTCCACACAAATTAAATAAATAAATAAATGTGTGTGGTGGTGCTTACCTGAATCGCTACACCTCAGAGATGGAGGCAGAAGGATCAAAAGTTTGGAGTAAGCCAAGAGAGCACAGGACTTTTTTTTTTTTTTTTTTTTTTTTTTTACGTAGGAGACAGTGGTATT
>NC_034602.1:77489953-77498409 GCF_900095145.1 Mus pahari | reverse complement strand
TCTGCCCCTCTGCCCCTCTGCATGCTGGGATTGAAGGCATGTACCACCACCACCTGAGGATTACATAATCTTTAAGAAACTTGTTGGTTCTAAAGTTCTGTCCTGACAGAGTCTTCCTTGTAAAGCCTGGCACATGCTCTTACCTGCTTCCTGATTTGCTGAGGTGGCCCTGCCTTTGGTTTGATATAAAGTTTATGCCTCTTATACTGAATCAGAAAAAAAGACTGGCAGAGGGAAGGAAACCTCTGCAAGTCTTACTGCTGAGTACTGGCCTACCACATTGCAGGAAATGCCTCCTTGACTTGGCATCCTAAAACTGAGAGACATGTCCAGTTAGCAATATAGAATATAAATCAAGCAATGACTGTCCTCAGTATACTAGAAGGAATTTTTGAATCAGAAAATTGCATTCAAGTAGATGTTTTTAATAATGATAATTTCTCCTTTAACAGTACATATTTTATTCTACTTTCTAAAATTTCTTTTTCAGTTGTGGAGTGTGAATATAATAAAGTTTTTAATTGTGTGTGTGTATGTGTGTGTATGGGTGCTCCTATGTGTAGGGCCACAGGGCTGACTTTAGGAGTCTTCCTCAATTGCTATCCACCTTTATTTTGTGAGGCAGAGACTCTTAGTTGACCCCAGAGCTCACTAACTAATCTAACCAGCTTCCTATGTAGATCCCAACCAGGTCTTCTGAGCCACAGGAATTATAGGTGGGTGGCCATGCCCACCTGGCATTTACATTAGTGACATTTAACTACTAAGCCATCTCCCCAGACCTAAAGTTTTGATTTTACTTATGCCTATAAGTGTGAGTGTGAGCCTTCATGTTTGTATGTGCACCATGTATATGCAGGTGCCCTAAGAGGTCAGAAGGGGACCTTCAGTCCTTGGAATTAGAGTTATAGTTGGTTATCAACTGCCTGATAAAGGTGTTGGGAACCAAACCTAGATCCTATGCAGGAGAAGCAGTGTCCTCAACTGCTAGGCCATCTCTCTAACTCCCAAAGTTTAGGTTTTGTAGAAAGTTATTCTGTCTGGTTATAAAGCCTGGGCAGAGCGGGCATCAGAATGGCATCAGAAGAGGGTAGACATTTAGGCAGAAAGAAGGCGGGCTTTCAGTCCTCAACACGTAACCCGAGAGTACTAAGAAGGAAACACACCTCATACAAATAATAATACAAAATTAATCAGAATAAGTGTTAAATATTGAACACTTACAAAAGGTCATAGGTTAATAAGTCACCACACAGCTCACAATCAACTTTTGGCCCTGATGAGCATGTCCTATGGAAATCACTGTCCCTTGTAAAGAACAGACTGTAGGTATCCAGCATTTCCAATGCTGTAGACTTCTGAAATCATCCAGTTGGTTCTCAGAAACTAAGAGTTTATTTAAGATGGTATTGTTCATAAAATAAGGAAAGAAAAGCTGTAAAACCAAGTGTTCTTGAAATTGGTGGTAGGGGTAAGTGGAAGAAAGGAGTCAGAGGTAACTGGGGTTTTCTCTTTCCATTAGTGGGCAGTGCTGCCATTTGTAATAGAGAAGATGTGAGTCAAATCAGGAAATACAACCCAAGGCTCCATTTTGGGCATATCTACTTAGAGATGTCTGTTAGGCACCCAGGTCAAGTTTTGACCTCCCTGTGATGCCTAGGAGAAATCTGAACCCAAAACATGAATATAGAATCTCCAGTAATTGAATGGCTTTTAAAGGCTCAGAAGAAGCTTTAAATAGGAAATTATGCCAGGTAAAAATAGACCAAGCAAGTCTTAGACATCTGTGTTTCTTCTTTCTTTAATTCTCTTCCCAAAATAGAAAGAGTCTTGTCAAGCCTCTAGATCTCATTTACCAACTCATAAAAGAATACAGGTGAGAAAAGGATGTTGACTTTTTTTTTAATTAAAATTATATCACATGCAATAAGCAAAATGCAGAATGTGGGGAAAACATGCCAGACCCTATTCCTTCAACAAAAGGAAAGAAGGAGAAACCAGTGGTCAGCTTTCTGTTGCTGACAAAATACTGGATAATCAGCCAGGTGAGCCTGAATTCTGTTTATACCCATACATAGTCCTTGCCCAGAGAGGCTTCTTTTTGTAGTAAGAAGCAGTTAACGCCTCATAACTGGTTAAAGTACTGACAAACAGTGACTGGTAAGTGTTCAGGCCATGTGAGACATCTATAACAACCTACCACCACACGTGTGTAAAGATTAGTTCTGGTTTTGCCTTCCCAGCCTCTGCTCCCAGAATGACCACTCTGAGATTGTTTTGAAATGTGTTGGCCACAAGGTTTGGCTCATTCCTGACTAGCTCATAACTTACTTAACTCATTCAAACTATTTTGTGCCTCCCATTTGGTGAGTTACCTCTCCTTCGGTCCCAGCCCACTTCTTTCTTCCAGTCTCCTTAGCATCTTCCTCAGCACCTCAGTTGAATCTCTCTCTATTCTGTGCTGAGTTCTCCTACTTGCTGGTTTATGTCCATCTCCTCGTTATGCTCTCGAAATCTCTCTTTTACACTCTCACTAGTTCCCAGAACCCTCTCCCTTCCTACGAGTGTCTCACATCTTTCCTGCCTCATCTCATCAACCATCGGCTTTTTTATTGACAGGTGATGCTTAAGAGATTTTTCTCTACATACATGACTCAGGAAACAGGGAAGGGAGAGGGCATAAGAGCTGGAGGTTGGGAAGGAGCATTGTGAAACAGTCTTCCAGACAAACCACAGCCTCTGCACTTGCAGCCATAATTGCTTGAAGGAGATCAAGCCTAGTCAATCAACATTCCAGACAGCTGTGCTAATTGTACTCACTGGGTTCAAAATGAAGAAGACAGGAAAGTGGGAAGGAGATAGGCGGGAAGGGAGGGTCCAGAGGAATTAGGAGGGAATTGGGGTTAGACATGATCGTGATACATTGTATGCAGACTTGAGTTGTCAATGAGTAATAAAAGATATTTTCATAAAATTAGTAGAAGTAATAATGCTTTTGGAACCAGGAATCATTATTAACTCCCACTAGCCAGCTTTCTTTCTGCATCTTTTTAAAGACAGTCTTTCAACTATAAAACTAAAGGCAGACGTTACTCATGTCAGAGGGGAGAAATGCTTCCTTCAGCCCAAATTCTTAAAAATCCATAAGAAGCTGTTCTCTTTTGATTCAGAAATGTGATCTGCTTCTGGAAGAATGGACATCTAAAAGGAAGATCTAGCGAAAGGTATCTGGTGGCAAAGCCTTAGTAACCTGACAAGATGCATTTGTGTCCTACGGGAATGTTTTGGTTGTATAAGATTCAGATAGGTGTGGTAACTATTACATCTAATTAGTTCATTACATAAGATTGGTTTTGCAGCTACCACTTATCAAATATTTCTACGAGCCAATCACTTTAGGTTTTCACACATTCTATTTTTTTTTTTAATTTGGTTCATGATGTTTCATGAGGCTGATAATCGTGTGCTGTTTTTCCCCTTTTATAAACAAGGGAAGATTATAACTTGCCCAGCTAGGTCACAGCTAGTAAGTACAATCTGAGCTTTGGAAACTCAAGTGGGGGACACTTTCTCCCGTTCCCAGATAGACTCAATGAAAATGAATATATTCTAAGTAGATGTGGCATGTTACATAATTCTACTTCTTATAGCCAGCAATGCAACCTGACTTAGCTTCATCAAAGATAAACTGCAGTTACAAATGCTTCTGGAAACGGAGTAGTTTGACCCAGAAAAGAATGGAGGGTGGGGAGATGCTCAAGAATGACTACTGTGCAAACATGGAGACCTGAGTTGGGTGCCCAGAACCCACATATAAAGCCAAGTGTAGTTGGGTATCATAGCACATATCTCTTATACCAGAACTCAGGAGAAAGAGGCAAACAGATCTCTGTGAGTCTCAAGCCAACCCTTGCCACATGATGAGACCCTGTCTCAAAACAACAACAAGCTAACAAATAACAAAAAACCAACCCAGGCACCCTGGCCATGGTCTGTATCCACAACACTGGGGATTCCAGAGGTTTGCTGGCTCTCTAGCCAATCCAGCTAAAATGACCAGCTCCCAAATCAGTGGGAGACCCATCACAAAGAGTGAGGGAAGTGGGCTAGGAAAACACCCAGTGTTGACATTGGTTCTCCATATGTGCACACATAGGCAAGTATAGCTACACACATACACACGCATTCAACACATACAATGAGTCATGAAAAGTTGGTGTCTCTTGATATATTCATTTTTTTTAAAAAAGATAATAAGCAGAATAAAAACTTATTTTAAATAAGTCTTTGCTGAAGATGGAAGAAAACAGATCTCTTGGTCACAAATCTAATAAAATACTTCTATTTGGGGCTGGAGAGATGGCTCAGTGGGTAAGAGCACTGACTGCTCTACTGAAGGTCCTGAGTTCAAATCCCAGCAACAACGTGGTGGCTCACAACCACCTGTAATGAGATCTGATGCCCTCTTCTGGTGTGTCTGAAGACAGCTATAGTGTACGTATGAATAATAATAAATAAATCTTTGGGCTGGAGCAAGCAGGGACTGAGCAGGCAGAGGTCCTAAAAATTCAATTCCCAACAACCCCATGAAGGCTCACAACCATCTGTGTAGCTATAGTGTACACACATACATAAAAATAAATAAATCTTAAAAAAAGAAAAAATACTTCTATTTGAAGTTGTTCTTTCTTTGCAGATGGGGGTCGTGCATAGAATGGCTAGATCTTAGGGAACAAGACACAAATATGTTTGCCCACTTAACAAGCATTTATTGAGTGTCTATCAGGGGCGTCTATGGAAAATAAGTTAATAAGCACAATAAAGTATATTGTGAGAGAAATGTAACTTTTTTTTAAAGCTTTATTTATTTATTATATGTAAGTACACTGTAGCTGTCTTCAGACACTCCAGAAGAGGGAGTCAGATCTCGTTACAGATGGTTGTGAGCCACCATGTGGTTGCCAGGATTTGAACTCAAGACCTTTGGAAGAGCAGTCAGGTGCTCTTACCCGCTGAGCCATCTCACCAGCCTGAAATGTAACTTTTATTTCCATGATGTAATTGTCATCTCCGAGGCTTACTGCCTCCATCTGTTAACCTAGGCCTAGTCCTGGAAGCTTCTAGCCACGATCTTATCTGGGCCTAGAATGTTTTCAGCCTCTGAGACTTGCTACTGAATAAGCTCATCCTTTCCAGTCCTTTCTGAGCTCTGGCTGGCTGGTTCAACTCAACTGTCCTAGATCAAACTCCTCTCCAAACTGACTGATTCAATATGGCTTCTCTTTCTCTCCCTCTCCTGAATTGCTAGGCTTGCCCTTGCACTAACTCTAGCAATCTGTTCTGATCTTCAGGCTCCTTATAATTCTCTGGCTCATTCTGTGTTCACCTGTATCTAGCTTGTTCTCTCTCCAACCCGTCTCTGTACAACTGCCCTGGTAAAAGCTGCCCTCTGCCTCTCTGCACTGCCCCTTAAGTAGCTTCCCTGCCCTCTCTTCTCATGAGAGCTGGGCAGATCCTATTCTGTCAAATCTTTCTCTGATTCATCACTTTGTCTGCCACTCAATTAGACATCATTTCAAACATGGGTGCTTTCTTCTACAAACTAACTTTACCTTTATTATTTGGGACTAAAAGTGTATACTAAGGGTGTGTCCGGATTCCAGCCAGAGGGATTAAAGAGTGTGCTAAGGGCTGAGCCACTCCACAACTGGAAACAGCTTTTTCCAGTAAATAATACAATCTTGGGGTTCACGGTGTGATTAAAAGTCCTGCAACAGAGAAAGATTTGTGTTTATGTATGACTGTGTACTAAAGGGATATCTCTTGCCAGGTGTGGTGAAACACACCTTTAATCCCAGCACTCAGGAGGCAGGAGCAGGTGGATCTCTATATGTACCAGGCCAGCCAAGACAACATAGTGAGATCTTTTCTCAAATAAAAAAGGATGACTCTTGGTGATCAGAGTATTAGATCCTGTGTATTCAGAAATAAATAGTATGGAGGATGGAGCTGGAGATGTAACTCTGTAGTAGAGGGTTTGCCTGGCATGGTAGGCCCTGGGTTTAATCTATAACATTCTCTAAGACTGGATACTATGAATTTACTTCCCACATTTAAATAACTGCTGCCTTTATTGGAGGGCATGGTGGCACAAGCCTTCAATCCCAGCACTTTAGAGGCAGAGGCAAGCAGGCCTCTTAGTTCAAGACCGTCCTGGTCTACATATCAAGTTCCAGGACATCAAGTGCTAAACAGAGAAACCCTGTCTAGAAAAAAAACAAAAAGAAAAACAATTACTGCTTGCATTTATAAACAGCATAAAAAAATAATAAAAATTAAGTTAGAAATAAAATAATAAGTTACATATTCAAAATTGAAAGAGTGAAGTTCTTCTTCATATTATGGTGTTTTGAAGCACAACAGGGAAACCGATTCCACTCCCCACCCCACAAGATTCAGCCTTGCAGGACTTTTTAGGAAATGCTATTTTTAGCATAAGTTTGAGGATCTCAGTCCATAGGACGTTATAAGAGCTTTCCTGTGAGCTGGAATTGTCCGTGGTAAGTCCAAGCCCTAGATCAATTCCCAACACCTGAAAAAAAAAAAAAAAAGAGTTATCAAGCTCTCAGGGTGGATGACATCACCTGCTGACCTGAGTCTGATCCCCAGAAACCCAGGGATTGAGGGAGAGAACTAACTCCTGAAGGTGTTTTCTGACTTGACACACTGTGGCCCTTGCACTGTGGCACACATACCCTCCACCTACACACACACACTCACTCACACGCATGCATATGCATATGCACACGCATATGTGCGCTTTAAAAGGTAAGATAAAATGGACCTTGTACTTTTTCAGTAAATGTTAAATTTTATTTCTCTGTCAAAAAGTTTGGCGATGCCCGATTTTGTCTTCCCCGCGAGAAGTAAAAGCGATTTCTCCTTTAGCATGCAGCATGCTGATGAGAAAAGAGGATCCAAAGTCAACCTTCACAAATGGGCAGGCCATTGCCAAGATCCCAAATCTAAAATTAACTCTACCAGCTGTGATGCGGCTTGCTATGCATAACACAAGGGCTCAGGGGACTCGGTCGGCTTGGTTCACTTGCTACTTCAATCCAGTCTGTTTGCTTGAGGTGCGTGTGGTGCACAGGACATAGTAACTAAGCAGCTTGGATATATATGGAGACAAAACCAGTCTCTCCTTGAATCTCAGAAAAGCCTGGAAACGCTGTGGGGGATGGAGGAGTCACAGCTGAGTTTGCCAGAAAGGGGCTTAACTTTTAACCCCGTGGAAGCTTAGCAGAAAGCAGGCTGCTTGATCGCTGATCAAGAGATGCGGATGGCATTTCAAGGAGGCTATGTTTTTAAGCCCATCATCTCCTCCAGGTCCTGTAGCCTGAAGGACCATATATAGACATAAAGAGCATCCCAACTGGGTGCCACTTACAAATACTGTAGGAACCAGCAGCCCTTGCTTTCACCGGCACACGTTTGTAATTGGCTGAGTAAAACAGAGCTTGTTCTGAGAGCTGCTGCCCTTTTGGCGGTGCCCTGAGTTTAGGCTGTTTCCTCCTGCGTAACTCTCCACCTCAGAGTCACAGAAAGCAACCCCTCCGGGAGGGGGAAATGAAAGGAGTCAGTTATGACAATTTAAGAGTCTGCATAAATTTAAAGAGTGAAATGTGCCACCTTCCAGAGGCAAAGACTGGAGAACCACTGGGAACCTAGGTATTTAGTGAGTTCCGTGCCAAAGAAAAGAGAGGGAGAGGAGGGAATTGGGAGGGGTGGGGGGAGGAGAGGAGGAGCGAGAAGGAAAGAGTTCATCTTAGTTCACAGCATTGAGTCCCTGCCTGTAAGACTGCTGGAATCCTAGGGCCCCAGACACGCCCTCCTCTTGACCATTTGTTCTCCCTCAGCAATGGCAGTTGCTACACCTGCTTCTTGGCACCTCTGCATGTTTTCTTTAGTTGTCACAGTCATAACCATAGCAACCTGAAAGAGCTATAATCCTCTTAGAGCCGGAGACATGATATTCATTCCACCTTATACAACACAGCTACCCTGCCCTGCCCTGTAAGAATCTGATCACATAGAGCCAAATCATTTCTTTTGCCTCCGAAGAAATATTGCAATCCTTCCCAGCTATTTACTGTGCTTGAGGACTCTACGGCCTCAAAATGCCCACCAGGAATCCCTCTGATGTGTTTTATAAAACCAAGGATATGCTTGGTAGAGGGCAGTATGGTGCGGTGGGAAGGGGTATCTCAGCAGGCCCGTGCTAAGGCATCCCTACCCCCCTAAGATCCTGAGACACCAGCCATAGGTGTAGCATAGAATAGAGTTTCTTTATGGGTATGGGGAGGGGAGCTGAGAAGGGAGTAGAGGCAGAGAATAAAGGGACAGAGCAGAGAAGAGAAGAGGAGAGAGGAGAGGAGAGGAGAGGAGAGGAGAGG
>NC_034602.1:77475953-77489615 GCF_900095145.1 Mus pahari | reverse complement strand
CAGCCTGGTCTACATACTGAATTCTGGGCCAGTCAGAGCTATATAGTGTGAGGCTGTCTCAAAAAGAAAGGGGTATGTGTGTGTGTGTGTGTGTGTGTGTGTGTGTGTGTGTGTAATACAATAGTACTATACATTACATGTTATATATAATATATGTATATGTATATATATCACCCCTAACTCCTCTCGGATTCACCCCTCACCTCATTACACCTACTCATTTCATTTCTTTTTAAATTTAGCTTAATTTTATACGTATGTGTGTTTTGCTTGCATTTATGTCTGTGCACCAAATACATGGCTAGTGCCGTGGGAGGCCAGAAAGGGGTGCCAGTTCCCCCAGAACTAGAGTTACAGACAGTCATGATCCACCATGTGGTTGCTGGGACTCAGACCCAGGTCCTCAGAAAAGGCAACCAGTGCCTTAAACCATTGAATCATCTCTCCAGCCACCATCTTAAAAAATAAAAGTCCAATTTGTGTTCCAACATACTCATGGTAATAATGCCAGTCATTCGCTGGAGCATGGTTGACCCATCAGGAGCCACACCCTTAAAGAAAACTAACCCTGCCTCCCAGAAGCCATAGCTGTCAATAATATCTCAGTTGGGGGGGGGGGATCGGGAGAGTCATGAAAGCATTCCTCCTCCATGTTGGAATGTTGTCTGGCTTGACCTTGTACAGACCTCCTCGCCTGCTTTGCATCTGCACAGTGGTCCTGTCATGCCTGGATGATACTGTGTTGTTCCATCCTCCAACGTCTGGTTATTGCAATCTTTCCGCCCCCTCTTCCTCAGTGCTCCTGAGCTGCACTCGTGGTGGGGATAGAGACGGCCCATTTGCAGCTGAACACGTTGACACTCATTCTCAGTACTTTGATTAGCTGTGGGATTCAGCACTAACCCCTACCTACTGCACAAAATAAACTTCTCTGATGAAGTAAGTCTGAGAGCTGAGCTAATGGATAGGTAGTTACCACTTTAGGAGGCAGTTTGATACTCTGTCTGTTTAGCAGGATAGTGGTATAAGGTTCACCCTTGGGGCTTGTGAGGTCCTCAACCATGGATTCTTAGGCACATTAACAGTACCTGGTATGCATTTCCTCCTGTTGAGGGAGCCTTACAAGCCAATCAGAAAGTAGTTGGTTACCCTAGTACCATTCATGCCACTACTGCACAAAGGCACATCTGGCCACACTAGTAACTATTGTCCTTCACATGGTTCACAGCTGGGTAAGACAGTTGATGACTCCCCGACCCCCACCCCACCCCTCCACACCCAGGCAACATGCACAGCACTTTCCAGTGCTATCAAAGAGAAGATAGCCAACAGAGAGGAAACTCTCTGGTCAGTACCAGTTTGATTGCTGCATGTCCTATGACCAAAGTGGAGGGTGTCTTTAGCAACAGGGTCTTACCATCTAATTCTGATGGGCAACTAAGAGTGATGACAACATCCTGTATTGTTTTGGGGGGGGGTGTGTCTTTGGATCACCTCTTAACCACCAACTCAAGGAGAGGTATCTCACACCTGGCACTGAACGGTTCATTTGGCAGCCTGCGGTTTCTGGGAGGAGGATTATTGCTTGGGTTGGGGGACTCCAGTGAGGTTCTTCTCTATGAAAATGTCGTGGCCAGAGATGTGACTCAACGTTTAGGAGCACTTGTTGCTTTTCCAGAAGATCAGTCTTCAGCCCCTACATGGAAGCTCGGGACAGGCGCTCGTCCCTGCTCCAGGGGAGCCGGGCTGGCTGGTTTTGTGTCAAAAGTTTTGACACAAGCTAGTGCCATCGGAGAGGAGGGAGCTTCAGCTGAGAAAAATGCCTCTGTAAGATGTGGCTTTCAGCAAGCCTGCAGGGGTTTGTCTCCGTTCATGACTGATGGGGAGCGACTCAGCTCCAGTCCTGATTAAGTTCTCCTGGGTTCCTTAGATGCTGAACTGTGCTGTGGAAGTGTAAGGCAAATAAACCTTTTCCTCCCCAGCTTGCTTTTGGTTATAGTGTAACCCTAACTAAGACAGTGACCTTGGTTTGGGAGCAGGGAGGGATTCAACTATGGATCTTTACTTAGCTTGTTATGAAATAATGACTACACTGCTTCTCTAGCTGAGAATCACAGTTACTTAGAAGGGAAGGTTAGACTCTGTCATCATCCTATGCGCTTTGCTGGATGGACAAGAACTCGATTATTACAAGAGAAAATAATTGGAGCTGTAGGTATAGGTGCAGAGAAGGTTAAAACAGAGGAAGAGAGAAAAGGGATAAAAAGGCCTGTGGAAAAGCTATCTGGAATCCTACTGTGTTATAAACCTCAAATGTTATTTTTCTTCCTTTTTTTTTTCTTCTTGAAAATTTGTTTTGGAAAGCAGCTAGCATTTTCCCCCTTTTCAAGAAGACTGTTACTGGGAAGCTAGAGAATGGCTAAGAACATCCAGCTCCTGGAAATTTGCCTCTAACATCAGGCACATGCACATATACAAACATATACACATGTATATGTAAGTAAACAATTGTAAAATATTCTTTTATTTATTTTTGTTCTTTTAAGTTTTATCTTATGTGTTTTTTGTCGTTTTGTTTTGTTTTGTTTTGTTTTTGTTTGCCTGCATGTTTGTCTGAAACATCATGACCAAAAGCAGCTTGGGGAAGAAAGGGTTTAACTGCCACATCTTTGTTTCTCATTGAAGGAAGTCAGGACAGGGACAGACAGGGCAGGAACCTGGAGGCAGGAGCTGATGCAGAGGCCATGGAATGGGACTGTTTACTGGTTTGCTTCCCATGGCTTGCTCAGCGTACTTTCTTATAGCACCCAGGGTCAGCAGCCCAGGAATGGCCCCACCCACAATGGGCTGGGCCCTTCCCCATCACCAATAGTTAAGAAAATGCCCTGTAGCCATCCCTATACCCAGTTCTTACAGAGGCATTTTCTTAATTGAGGTTCCCGTCTCTCAGATGACTACCTTGTGTCAAGTTGATGTGAAATTATCCAGCACAGTTACTGTAGTATCCAAGACTCTTTTGGTCCCCCTTCTCATATAAAGTCTAATAACTATTGTAAAACAGACAAATACAGAATTCCCTTCAGTGGTCTTTGTGCTTTGTAACGGAGATAGAAAAGGAATTCCACTCTGTGAGTGCTTTTCTCACAGCGTCTGCTGATCTGGATCCCAGATCTGAAAAATCTGTTCTCCACATCTGAATTACACCCAGTGACTCAGAGCACTGCTGTTTCCCGATGGCGGAAGTTCATGAAGACTCAAGTGTCATGTGGTGGAGCATCCAGAGTAATGAACAATGAGAGTTGCTAGGAACTTTCCCCGCTCCACTTCAATAGTCCATTGAGAGTATTTGGCTCACTTGACAAAGCAGTGTTTTAGTACCAACCAGAAATCCCTTGTTGGCTGGGCAGTGGTGGCACACGCGTTTAATCCCAGACTTGGGAGGCAGAGGCAGGCGGATTTCTGAGTTCGAGGCCAGCCTGGTCTACAGAGTGAGTTCCAGAACAGCCAGGGCTATACAGAGAAACCGTCTCAAAAAACAAAAAAACAAAAACAAACAAAAAGAAATCAATTGTCATCTGTGCTTCTGTCCTGGGCAAAAAACAGACAACCTACCCAGGCATATAGCTATGAGACTATAAAGTAAAGACTCTATCTTCACAATGTAGAAAGGTGAATTAAGGGCTGGAGAGATGGCTCAGCAGTTAAGAGCACCGATTGCTCTTCCGAAGGTCCTGAGTTCAATTCCACATGGTGGCTCACAACCATCTGTAAGGAGATCTGACTCCTCTTCTGGAGTGTCTGAAGACAGCTACAGTGTACTTACATATAATTAATAAATAAATAAATCTTAAAAAGAAGAAGAAGAAGAAGAAGAAGAAGAAGAAGAAGAAGAAGAAGAAGAAGAAGAAGAAGAAGGTGAATTAAATAGAATGGCGACACATGCCTGTCACCCCAGCAGCACAAAGGTCAGTAGTTCTAAGTTATCCACAGTTGCAGGCCAGCCTAGACTAACTACATGACATACTGTCTCAGTCAAGAAAAGAAACAAACACATTGGTTTATTTTTTTCAAATGATTAAAAGTATCTTTTAATATAATTTATCATTACAGTTTCTGTGTTGTTGTTTGAAGTTCCCAGCCTACGTAGCCCAGGCTGGCCTGAAACATCCTACATAGCCCAGCTTTGGCCTCAAACTCACACTCCTGCTTCAGCCTCCCGAGTGCTGGGGTTACAGGTATGCGCCTCCATACCCAGACTGCAGCATTTTTTTAAAAAGACAAACAAACGGAAAGCTGTGGCTCTTCACTGTTGAGTCAGTCGAGCTTGGGACATTACCCAAGCTATAAAATTGGTACTACTTTTTGTCCCAGGTGGATTCGAGTAACCTCAAACGGATCTCTGCTACTTACTATGGGGCAAGTGGACCGTGTCATCAGACAGAAGAACTAGTAAGGTTGAGTGAGCTCAGACCCCGGGAGTCTCACAGACTTGAGATCAGTAGGAGGTAGGGTAGCTCGCTCTCCATTTCTGTACCTGCTCCGGGACACAGGACCACTACACCCCACTGAAAGGACCACAATCAGTCATGTAGGGAAAAACACCTGGAGTCCTTCCTATGCAAATAGAGCATCACCAACATCAGCCAGTAGGAAACACCTACCCCTAAATCCCACCCTACTACTCAATGTTTACATAGCCCCTGTCCACATGGAATAAAGCGCACAAGTTTCGATTGAGAGTGGCTATTTTACTGAGCTGTAACACTCACTCTTGAGAAAGAGTTCTCTCTCCCGAAGCATTCACTTCGGACCTTGGACCCACCTGGCAGGCCAGGCTCACGCCACTGCCATCAGTGCTGTTATATTTTTGCACAGATGGATAAAACCAAGCGCTGAAAAGATCGTACAATAAATTATTGCCACTTCTCAGGGGATTCCAACATTTTCTCATTACTAAGATAATCTTGTTTTCTGGTCAATTGCTTGGGGTGACTCAAGTTGACTCGGATGAAATTACCTGAGAGGAGACTTTTGAGTGGAATTAGGACCTCTATTTAACAGAATATGATAGATAATGAAGAAGTAAATGGGGGAAAACCCTATTGGAGTTATTACTGAACCCACAGATACTAATTTGTTTTCTCTCAATTTAGACATGATACCAACAGTTTACCAACTTGGTTTCTAGCGCATGCAAGACATAGCAGCAGTAACAGAGCCACACGCTAGCAAGAACATACCATATGAAGACGCCACAGAGTAAGGGCCGGAGAAACCGAGATAGAGCTGCACGTGGTGGGGGTGCATGCCTGGGATTCCAGCTACTTGGGACGCCTAAGGCAGGATCGCATGTTCCAGGACAGCCTGGAGAGCTCAGAGAGACACTGTCTACAGATGAACAAAGAGCTGACAGTGTGTAGTTCAATGGTAGAAAGCTTGACTAGAATTCGTGAAGCCCCGAGTTCAATCCCCGGTACAAACTAACAAAACACCAAGGAAACGTAAGAGCATTCAGACCCCGCAGCGTACGGCCCTGGTTTGGAGGCTGTGGAGTCTTTATGACATGGGGGGCTGGCTGCTGGAAATGGCCACTGAGACAGAGCTTAGGTTTATTTCTTGTTCTGAGCTCGTTGTCGCTGCTTTCTGCCCTGTACGCCTGCTACCTTGAACTCGGGTGCCGTTCCCACGTGATAGACTGAAACTCTGACATTCCGCGCCATACACCATTGTTCCTGTAAGTCATTTCTTCAAGCATTTTGTCACAGCAGTGACTAAAGTAGCTGAGATGCCACAGCAACTGTATGAAGACAGCATACTGACTTGGAACATCCCACGGGCTTATTCGAGCATCGGCTTTACCTTTCTTACTTACTGGCCATCTTAGTTTTCCTAACTACAAAATAGAAATAATAATGATTTTTCTAACATAGCGGTAGATCAAATAAAAAACAAAACAAAACAAAACAGTGCTTGGACATAGGAAATGTTTAATACAGGTTGGTTTTTCTTTCTTAAGTTAATTGTTGCTAGTACAACTAGGAATTAATCAATCTAGGAAAGTTGCTTAAACCCTCTGGAAGCCATTACTCTAACTTACAGCACGTGATTGCAACAGAAAAACTCGGTAAGAATTTAAAATTGTTTCAAGCTGTTATATATCCAGCATATTTTAAATGGTTTTTAAATTAATACTTTTAAAGATTATTTTATCTTATTTTATGTGCATAGCGTCAGATCCACTGGCACTAGAGTTACAGACAGTTGTGAGGAACTGTGTGGGTGATGCACATCAAACGTGGGTTCCCTGGAAGAGTAGCCAGGGCTCTTCAACACTGAGCTCCTTTCAAAAGAACATATCATAGGTGAAATAGAAAGCAAGCTGAAGGAAATGATCACATGATCTTAAATTATCAAAAACATGCTTCATGCTTAACTAACTTCTTCTTTACTAAACAAACAGTTACTAAGAAGCCTCGGTGTGTTCTCTGCTAATCTAGGCCTTGCTGGCCTGATACCCGAAGGGACTTCTCATTACATAAAATACCTACCTACAACCCTATAAATACTATAATCTATTAGAGAAGGAAGAGAGTAGAGAGAGCAGAGGATGTGCAGGAATGATAGTTGATTTCTATGGTCACTCCAAGTTCAGAAAGGAGAATAGAGGCAGATCTGGTCAAGATACATTGTATATATGCATGAAATTTTCAAGGAATAAGTAAAGAACACACATGCACACCCACACGCACATGCACAAATGCACACACATGTGCACACATATGCACACATGAACATGCAAGCCTGAATTCATACATGCAACTGCAAACAAGCATACACACATTAATAATAATAATAATAATAATAATAATAATAATAATTTTCATGGGCCAGTGAGATGTGTCATCAGGAAAGATGTTTGACATCAGGAAAGGAGAGAATTGACTACCCCAGCTGTCCTCTGACTCCACACACGTGCATTCACATGCACATGCACTTTTTACATACAAATAATATATAAATAATGTTCAGAAAGCAGTTGCCGCTTCCTATGAGTCAGATAGCATTCTGCATGGGTATGAAGAGTCTGTTTTCTGCTGCTTTAACGGAATGCTTCATTGGTAACTTACAAACAATAGAAGAAGCTTATTTAGCTTACATCCCCAGAGTCTGGGAAATTCAAGTCATAATGCAGCAGAAGGGCAAGTGAGGACAGTCAAGACAACAGAAGTGCGGCTAGACCTGTCCTTTTAACAGGGACTCACTCCTACCCTAGCGGGCTTACTCCATGCACAAGGGCAGAATCTCCTTTCCCAATCACCGCTTAAAGGTCCCCACCTCTTAATATTGTTGCAGTGGAACGGAATGTCAATATTAGCTTTAGAGGGGATTTCCAGACAGTATCAGCAGGCTTGGGAAATGATGGTAAACACAGGGAGGAACTGAGGATGATATGGAAAAGATAGAAATTTAAGAAAATCAGATGAGGCCGGGCCTGGTGGCGCAGGCCTTTAATCCCAGCACTTGGGAAGCAGAGGCAGGCGGATTTCTGAGTTCGAGGCCAGCCTGGTCTACCAAGTGAGTTCCAGGACAGCCAGGGCTATACAGAGAAACCCTGTCTCGNTTCCAGGACAGCCAGGGCTATACAGAGAAACCCTGTCTCGAAAAACCAAAAAAAAAAAAAAAGAAAAAAAAAAAGAAAATCAGATGAGGCTGTGATGGCAGATGCCTATAATTGCAGCTCTCAGAGGCAGGCAGATCTCCATAAGTTCAGGGCCAGCCTGGTCTACAGAGTGAGTGCCAGGGCACAGAGAAACTTAGTTGAAGGAGGAGGAGGAAGAGGGGGAGGAGGAAGAGGAGGTGAAGGAAAAGAGAAGAAAAGAAAATGAGACGGGGGGCTGGCGAGATGGCTCACTGGAACTCATTCTGTAGACCAGGCTGGCCTCGAACTCAGAAATTCACCTGTCTCTGCCTCCAAAGTGCTGCGACTAAAGGCGTGCGCCACCACCGCCCTGCTGATATATTTTTTAAAACATGGATACTGTAGTGTGAAATGATTCCCATTTATTTTGGCAAACATTTGCCACAGAGATCAAGAACAGCCCCCCCACCCCACCCCCTGCCCCAGAAGCTGGTCAGTTACCTCTCAAATTATGAGTTATCAATCAAGCCAGTCATCTTTATCATCATGGCAGTTTTAGTGACAAATGCCTAAACAAGCTCGCAGTTGGTAGCAGGACAGAAGAAAGTAGAAACACCTGACCTAAATAAGGCTGGTGAGGGCAGAGCACAGCTGTACTTTTAACTCTAACTAACTTCTCCAAAGTAGCCTTGAGTAGAGCTAAAAGGATTCACCACAGCTCTGTGAGATACTTTCCGTGCTACCTAAGTATTACTTTTAACATTTCTTTGATATTTTTCTTCAAGTTGGTCTATGAGTGTTGAGACAATAACCCTTGATGAATGACGTAGTTAAATAGAATTGTTACTCCTTGAGAAGAGGCCCTACAGGAAAAGAAAGATACATTATAATTATGTATTTGTTCACAAGGTGATTTCAGGCTTAGTATCTCATTTACTCTATCCACAGTGGCTAATAAGCTTCAGAGACAGCTAAATAAACTGGGGCTGAGCATTCCCTGTTAAACTTGAATGACTTCAGGCACATGTGCAGACAATACACATAAAACAAAAATAACAAATGAAAACTCCTTATTTCCTTAAAAATTTGAGGTGGGTAGGGGAGCGGTGGGGGGAGTGTATAGGAGACTTTGGGGATAGCATTAAAAATGTAAATGAAGTAAATACCTAATAAAAATTGGGGAAAAAAAAAGAAAAAAATTGGGGGAGGTTTTCTTTTTATGTATATGAGTATTTGCTTGAATGCACGTATGTACATACACTATGGGTGTGCAGTGCCCAAAGGGACCTGAAGAGGATGTCAGATCACCTGGAACTGGAGTTACAGATGGTTGTAACTGCTGCCCTGTGGGAACTGACAACAACCTTGATCCTCTGGCACAGCTGTAAATGCTCTTAACTGCTACTCCTTCTCTTGAGACCCCTACAATTTCTTTTCCTCCAAACAGCATTAGAGAAGAAAACAGGGTGAAATAAAATTTAAATGAATTTCATGTATTTATCAGCCCTTTTAGTTTTGATAGGAAACTTTGAGTGTATTAATAACCACATATAAACAATAAATTCTTATTTTTAGAGTTACTTTTCAAATAGCATTTACTTAGAACAAATTTTCCAGCTTCAGGTTTTCCCATAATAATCTCTCAGGGTTTTATCTTCTTTTTAAAAAAATTATTTATTTACTATACATGTAGCTGTCTTCAGACATGCCAGAAGAGGGCATCAGATCCCTTTACAGATGGTTGTGAGCCACCATGTGATTGCTGGTACTCAAACTCAAGACCTCTGGAAGATCAGTCAGGTTTTTTTTTGTTTGTTTTTTTTCTTTTTCTTTTTCTTCTTTTTCTTTTTCTTTTTCTCCTGGACGCCCCAGTCAGTGCTCTTAACCACTGAGCCATCTCTCCAGCCCTGGTTTTTATCTTCTTAAAGTAGAACTTTCATCTAAAATTTTCCTTTAAATAAGCAGTTCTTCAAATGAGGTGATTTTCTGCCTCCTAAATGTAGCAGTGAATTGTTAATTCGATTCGAGCTCCCTCCTGGTGAATGATCATGCTTCTAGCCAACCCCCAGAGTTTTCTGTATTCGCAAATGAAAGACTTACATGTGCAGTGATACTTGTAATACGCCTTCCTAGGTCAATAACTGGGCTCTCCAGTATTCTTGCATTAACACTTTCTAAATCTATGTTTTATCTTTGCTGCCCTGTTTCCTTCTGGGCAGTCCTCCCATGGGGCCACTTTCCCTGTACATTCACACTGCTGCATGATTTCTCTCCTGCAGTTCTTAAATCTGATCTCTCCACTAAAAGTCCTGCCTCTTTCATTCTGCCCAGCCATTGGCCACTGGCTCTTTATTGATTAATCAAAAGCCAGTTGGGGACGGGGACCCTCACTGTCTTGGACATGTAATTTTCCCTGTGATTTTGGGAACCAAACTAAGACAAAGCACCGATCCCCAACACCTAGAGACACTGACAATGTCTAGGAATCTTTTTGTTGCTTTATAACTGAGATGAGAAGTAAGAGAGACATATGTGCCAGTTGGATAGAGAACAGAGATGTGCTGAGTAAACCCTTTCTCCTGTAAGTTACCTTGGTCATGGTGTTTTATCACAGAAACAGAAAAATACCTGTTAACCCCCCTATCCACTGCCTCTGACTTTCCTCTTACGCCCTACTCCATGATGGTCCCTGAGCCTCAGGGGCAGGGTTGATAAACAGTTTCCTGTTTAATAAGATAAATTTAAAAAAAAACGTGGTATGTGGTTTAATGTTATACGATGCTATTTTTCCCCCACTTAGAGCCAGACTCTTCAATACTAAGATACCCTGGATGGGATGAATTCTGTGTGAGTTAAACAGTCTTAGGTACAACCTCTGGATCTGCTACTTACTAGGTTAAACATCGGTTGTGATTAGATTTTCTTATCATAAAACCTAGACAATATCATCTGAGTTACAGGGTTGTGGTGGGAATTAAACGGGAATTAAGTGTTGGCAGAAATTACATGTAGATCATTTAAAAAATATTATTTTCCTTCATTTTCTGAAGACTCTGCAGTCTCCTCCCAATCTTGGCCCATGTCTGCCCCTGCTTTCATGATTACATAAACTCTCTTTGAGCAGCTGTGGCCAAACAGCCACAGTTGACCAGAGGATATCATAGGGAACAAAGGGCTATGTCCAGTTCTGTCCAGGGTCCTCCCAGGAGAAACGAGTCTTTGGCTTCAAGAGAGTTACAGATGATCCAGGGAAAACTTAGGCAAATAAGAAGCAAGAGAAGTCTGGGACAGTTACTGCGATCAGTGATAACTTACTCTCTGGAGATTGCCAGGGAGAGGAAGGGGACAGGGAGGATGGGGAGGCTGTGTTCTTAGAGAGTTAACTGTAGGCTCATCTTAATATCTATACACGGACCCGTCCTTTGCCTTTAGGTGGGCCATTTGTGCATACAGCCATCGACCTCAAGCCTATTCTCAGTATTGCTTACGGGATTTGGGTGTGGGATTCTGTATTACCATCTAAAGATTCATTGATTTTTATTCTATGTATATGAGTGTTGGCTTGCTTGCATGTATGTATGTGTGTGTGTGTGTGTGTGTGTGTGTGTGTGTGTGTATCACATGCATGCTTGATGCCACAGAAAAGGGTATCAGTGACTTAGGGAGTTACAGATGACATGCTGGGAATTGAACTGAGGTCCTCTGGAAGAGAAGCCAATGCTCCTAACCGCCGAGATATTTAAAATCTAAGACTCAAATTTCCATTTCTTTTTTTTGTTTGTTTTGTTTGTTTTTTCTTTCGAGACAGGGTTTCTCTGTGTAGCCCTGGCTGTCCTGGAACTCACTCTGTAGGCCAGGCTGGCCCCAAACTCAGAGATCTGCCTGCCCCTTCCTCTCAAGTGCTGGGATTAAAGGCGTGTGCCACCACTGCCAGGCTCAAATTTCCATTTCATAATTAAAGATAATTAAAATGCAAAGACATTTAGGGAGTTTACATACTATTAAATAAAAAATTGCCCTACTATAACATAAATTCACTGGGGACATTTTACTTATACTTTATTTACCCAGTGATTATCTATTTATATATATACATATAAATATATACATATACATATAACTATATGTTATACATATATCTACAATCTAAGTAACTATCATATAGTTAAGATTTTAAGAAATATTTCTCAGCACTCAGGAACTAGAGGCAGGCAGATATCTCTGAGTTCGAGGCCAGTCTGTTTGCATAGCGATATCAAGCCCAGCCAGGGCTACATAGTGAGAAACCCTGTCTTGGGGAAAGGGGATGTAAAGAAAGAAAACTAAATACTCTCTGAGATATGCCTATGGATGTAACAGTAGCTAACGTTACAGAGGTATCCACCACTTCCTGACTGATTTGTGGCCAACAACATAAGAGACACATATCTGGTACTGTGAACCTGTCCAAGACTTGGGGAGGGAAAGTTTCATTGTGGCCCCTGGGAGGTAAACCATGCTTCCACAGATGGCCCCACAGCCACAAGTATATGGGCAATGCAAATTGGGTCCAGTGAATTATTAAATCAGAGAGGAAAAAATAAGTCACAAAATTAGGAGGCAGTGAGGAGATGACTAGTGGGTCTGGGGGGAGTTGGAAAGAGTGCTGGAGGATGAATATGATCGAAATGTATTTTATAATTTCTCAAGGAGTTAATAAGCATATTGTGTTTTAAAAAGAAAAAAAAGGGGTTAAGAGCACCGACTGCTCTTCCAAAGGTCCTGAGTTCAAATCCCAGCAACCACATGATGGCTCACAACCATCTATAATGAAATCAAAATGTCCTCTTCCAGGGTGTCTGAAGACAGCTATAGTGTACTTACATATAATAAATAAATATATAAAAGACAAACAAACCACATTTTTTTTAAGATTTATTTATTTATTATATGTAAGTACACTGTAGTTGTCTTCAGACACTCCAGAAGAGGGCGCCAGATCTTGTTACGGATGGTTGTGAGCCACCATGTGGTTGCTGGGATTTGAACTCAGGACCTTTGGAAGAACAGTCGGGTGTTCTTACCTACTGAGCCATCTCACCAGCCCCCACAAACCATATTTAAAAAAAGAAAGAAAGAAAGAAAGAAAGAAAGAAAGAAAGAAAGAAAGAAAGAAAGAAAGAAAGAAAGAAAGAAGGTGTTGGAGAGGTGGCTCCACTTTTTAGAGTACTTGCTGTTCTTCCAGAGGCCACACCCTCTAAAAGTGCCATTCCCTGGGCAGAGCACGTACAAACTATCACCCGCTCCATTGACTTGTTCTTTCCTGTGCCCTGGCTGGGACACAAAAGCAAGCCAAGCTTGGACGCAGAGACGAGAACTGTACGTTAAATATGGTGAAACCTTCTTACCAGCCAGGAACTGTGTGTCTCTAGCCTATTCAGTGAAATGTCTCTCCTGTTTAAGTCACTGTATTTTTGTTATGACACATTTACACTGTAAAATAATTAACACATACACAACGTGTTAAGAGTGAGCCCAAAGGATCAGGTGATTTTTCTCTGTCTTGTTTGCTTTTCCCAAGAGTTCTTGTTTACATATGAAGATCTATGATGTCTGAGGTCTTCCAGGTCAGAGTTCACACCTGATCACAGAGGATTCTGGAAGCAGCCACCGGTCAAACGGGCATCCAGCCTAATTTCTGAAAAGTGCTCAATACATTTCATTAGTTTTGTAACTTGGACTGACCCCATGCATACGTCATCTTGGAGGGTCAGAGATGGAGACTCCAGTTTCCCAAAGATCCCTGGTGCGTTGGTGGTTTGGTGGTGAGCATGGCTGCCTTCCAAAGATCCCTGGCAAAGAGAGAGAGCACCACCCGAAGAAAAATGTCTGCTCTGTTACTCATTCCTTCACTTTCCTCCTGCAGGTCAGTGTCTGGAAGAAAGAACAGAGAACCTGAGTACCTGTCACTGTGTCCCCAATGCCTGTTCCCACTCCCTCTTGCCTGTTCCCACTCCCTCTTGCCTGTTCCCACTCCCTCTTTC
>NC_034602.1:77467601-77475301 GCF_900095145.1 Mus pahari | reverse complement strand
GAAGAAGAAGAAGAAGAAGAAGAAGAAGAAGAAGAAGAAGAAGAAGAAGAAGAAGAAGAAGAAGAAGAAGAAGAAGAAGAAGAAGGAGAAGAAGAAAAGTTAGGGGCTGGAGAGATGGTTCAGTAGTTAAGAACAAGGACTAGGTGCTCTTCCAATGGACCGAGTTGCTCTCCCACACGGCAACTCAAATGTGTCTATAATTCCAGTTCCAGGATCCAACATCCTCACCCAGGCATACATGTAGGCAAAGCACTAATTCACATAAACTGAAAAAATTTAAGAAGGAGAAAAGTTAAAGTGCTATTTCTTTCATGCATTTAAGTAGAAACCAATTTCGTTTCACACCTCATACTAGATGTTGGCTTCATACTAGATGTTGGCTCACATCGCACTAACTTTCTAGTCACCTTTGGACTGACTTACTGTCTTGGAAAGCTAAACAGATACAGTTTTAGAGGCTAGAGAGATGGCTCGGACGTTAAGAGCTCTTCCAGAGGTCCTAAGTTCAATTCCAAGCAACCACATTGTGGTTCATTACCATCTGTAAGGAGATCTGGTGCCCTCTTCTGGGATGTAGGCATACATGCAAGCAAAAACACT
This sequence comes from Mus pahari, assembly GCF_900095145.1. Taxonomy (NCBI): domain Eukaryota; kingdom Metazoa; phylum Chordata; class Mammalia; order Rodentia; family Muridae; genus Mus; species Mus pahari. The sequence continues at coordinate 77,474,701 of NC_034602.1, read as the reverse complement.
GTTATTACATAATAAATAAATAAATAAATAAATAAATAAATAAATTGTAAAAATCCCTTTTTAAAAAGATCTATTTTTAGGTAGCAAGACCTGATTATACTCAACTAGGTTAGTTACCTAGGTTAGTTAGCAAAACCCATGGGCTGGAGAGCTGGCTCAGTTGTCAGGAGAAATTATTACCCTTGCTCAATATTTGAGTTCAGTTCCCAGCAATCACCTCAAGTGGCTCACAACCACTTGCAACTCCAGTCCAGGAGATCCCATGCCCTCTTCTAGACTCCCTGGGAACCTGCACTCACATGTGCACAGACACATACATGTAACTGCTGGAGGGTGGGACCCACATGAGACAGTGTTGATGTAGGTGCTGACTCACTATTTTCTGTGAGCTTTCCTGAGTTCTGTTCTGGGTGAGAACAAGCGAGCAAAGGCCACGTCAAAGCAGTGAAGGAAGGAGTGTCAGTATTTTCACACTCTTTAAAGCTAGGTTGCTGGGCTGGAGAGATGGCTCAGTGGTTAGAGCACTGGCTGCTCTTCTGGAGGTCCTGAGTTCAATTCTGAACAACCACATGGTGTTTCACAACTATCTGTAATGAGATGTGATGCCCTCTTCTGTCATGCAGGCGTACATGCAAACAGAGCACTCATATACGTAAGTAAATAAATCTTTTTTAAAAATCTAGATTGCCTGCCTTCCACTTCCAGTATTATTTCCTGACGACATGGAGTTATGAAAGAGACCAAATATTCTACAAGATATACGGACTTGCCGGGTGTGGTGGCATATGCCTTTAGTCCCAGCACTTGGGAGGCAGAGGCAGGCAAATTTCTGAGCTCGAGGCCAGCCTGGTCTACAGAGTGAGTTCCAGAACAGCCAAGGCTACACAGAGAAACCCTGTCTCGAAAAATCGAAAAAAAAAAAAAAAGATATACGGACTCAGAATTTGTCCAGTGGCGCCTTCATTAAGTCAGTCAGCTTGCTTTTCTACCTTCTCGTGGTTCCTGTAAACCAGAAGTTCAGTATAAAGGTTTATAGACTGGGGGCTCAGCAGACAAAGGCACTTGCCCCCAAGCCTGGCGACCTGAGTTCAATCTCCAGGACAAACGCGGTGGAAGGAGAGAAGGAACTCCTGTAAATTGTTTTTTAATGTCACGCGCAATAAACAAATGCAAAGACAATTAAATGGCTACACTGGTTCAGGATACACAATCTGCCCAGAATACTACGGACACCGTAACATACCTTGTGTAAAGTAGGAAGCAGATTATCTTGGTCTATTAGTGGTGACACACTTGGGGACTGGACTTTGTAATCTTGACCATAACATATAAATATGTACCATAGCTTTATTGTTGTTTTTGAGGCAGGGTTTCTCTGTGTAGCCCTGGCTGTCCTAGAACTCTCTCTGTAGACCAGGCTGGCCTCAAACTCAAAAATCCACCTGTCTCTGTCTCCTGAGTGCTGGAATTAAAGGTGTGTGCCACTACCACCTGGCCATACATCATACTTTAATATGAAGTTTGAGAAAAAATGAATATTCACATAGTAGGAAGTGCTGCATGCTGACTTGGAAGACCTAAGTAAGTCTCAGTGACCAGAAGAAACTACATGACATACACAAGTCACTGGCTAGTTGGGATATTGGGGGTTAATGACAATAATATGACTTGATCATTTTCTTGAATTAACATCTGAACTCTTACATGAAGCATTTTATAAATTGTTAGATGATGATAGTATTTTTTATAGGCAACCTATTAGCGTATTTTGCAGCCACTGAATTATTAACAAGCATTTAATGTTTAATTAAAAATTATTTGATGGACATGGTGGCCCACACCTTTAATGTCAGGCATATCTCTGTGAGTTTTGGGACAACTTAATCTGTATAGTGAACTCCAGGTCATGGAGAAGTGAAGTACATGTGAAACCCTGTCTCTAAGCAAAACAGCTATAAATAAATAAATAAATAAATAAATAAATAAATATCTTACGGTTATATGAATGGGTGTTTTGCCTGCTTGTATGCCTGCATACCACGTGTGTGCCTGGTGACCTTGGAGGTCAGAAGCGACACTGGATCCTCTAGAACTGAAGTTATAGACAGCTGTGAGCCGTTGCGTGGGTGCTGGGAATTGAACTCAGGGGCTCTGCATGAGCAGCCGCTGCTGTTAGCTACTGAGCCATCTCTCCAACCCTACAGGTCTTTTACTTTATTCACTTAAATTTTACTTTTCCTCAAATTCACCTTGAGTATTTTGAACATTGCCCCATCAGGCAACAGTTTCAAAGCCCCTTCCTAACCCTCAGACTTGTTTACGCATATTCACAAATGTCAGCTTCTCTGCAGCTAACCTTTACACCTGCACATGCACACCCACAGATACACACACCACGCGCGCACACGCACGCGCGCACACACACACACACACACACACACACACACACACACACACACACACGGTCGCTGTTGAAGTATACTTAGAAACTTTGAATGTCAGCAACACGTCTTATCAGGTGCCTAATGTGCCTTGAAAAGAAAAAAAAAAAAAACATAACATATCCCTCAGGGACTTTAGCGTGAACAAAGACAGCTGTGTGTAGCCTGAAGATACCAACTTCCTGTGTTTGTGTGAAGTAGGAGACTTGGTGGTGTTTGGGAGGCATCACAGTTAACAGTTCCTAAATTTAGCTACAAGTCAAAAATCTCCCTGTAATCCACTCTGGATTCCTGAGTCAAAATAATACAGAAAGAAATCCTGGAAACAGTGTATTGAACAAACTCTAGGTCCTAATGCATTTAGCTAAGCTCCCTGTGCCTATCACTAGGAATCTGGCGCTCTCTTCTCTCAGGGACCTTTTGCTGGTTGTTCTGTATTTCCTGTGCTCCACTACGCCAGGATGAAGGCTATCTGACAGGTCATTAACACCTTCATGCGACTTAATGTGCCATTTCTTCAGAAATGCAAATGGTGGATTTGAAACCTAACGGAAGGGTAGGGTAGGGAGGGGCTGAAGGAAGAAAGGCTTTGCCCCAGGACCCACAAATGCCCTAGGGATAGCTTCCTTTAGGGCGTATCCAATCACGTATCACTATGCAGGGCTGAATTTGACAGTGAGGCTGAAAATGGCATCAATGGAGAAATCTTGACAGCACCTGGGAGCTTTACTTGCGAATTACTGAAGAACCCTTCCATCTTTCCTCCCTCTCCATCCTCCCTCTCCTCCCCTCCCTCTCCTTCATTACAGCCAAAACTCAAGTGTTCTTCTTAGGGAATACGGGTTTGCTCCTATTGGATTTGATCCACATAGACTGGGTCGCCATTGTGCAGGGAAACTGTAAAGGGGATTAAGCTGGGTTAGAATCTTTCAATCATCTTTAAAACATTTTCCTACCCCTAGACTTCCTTACCCTCTGTCATTGCCAAAAGCACCTTGTTATCCCCCCCTCCCCTGCTTATGACAAGAAGGATTAAAGTGTCCCCCACTAATGCCTCTGCTGGCGGCTCCACCCGGAAGCCTCTCCCAGGATGCCCAAGCCTCTCCAGGATGCTTCTGACATTGGATCTGCTTTTCCCTGAGAGTTATTGCTTCAGCCCCCTAACAACCTCTGGTCTCTTATCTTTTACAGACCTTCCTCAAATCCATGGCATATTTAAATATAAATGTTTATTATATAATTCACCTTCTATTTCAATAGGCAGCCCATCTTCTACCAAATAAAGTTCAAGTGCTTTAAACCTAGACGTTGAAGATGGCCTTCTCCAGCAGATCACTTAGCCAGTGACCAACAGGACAAAGAAAACAAACGTGCAGCTCTGATTGAGGCCCTTTAATTTCCCTACCTACTCACCAGTCCCAAATCCCTGCTATAAGCCATTGAAATTCATTGAATTCTTTAGCTTCTCTCTCAGGGGGAAATTTTTTTCCTGGGCTTTGATTAGCACAGGCTTCTCCTTTATTTTGTTAATCTTTATTTCTTTACAATCTAACTTTGAAGTCAGCTTCTTGTCATCTTCCATTCCATAAGCATGTGAAATGCCCTTTCTTTGAAGTCCAATGGCATCCTAAGGAAATTACAGCACCTATTACTAATTGCATTCTGCTGCAGCTGACTTCCTATCTGTTCTCTATACTAGACTGTAAGGACCTTGAGAGAAAAGACGGTTCTCATTTACAAATTTCTCTAGAACAGTGGTTAGCAACCCTCCTAAAAACTGCAGTCCCTGAATGCAGTTCCTCATGTTACGGTGACCTCCAACCATAAAATTACTTTTGCTGCTATTTCAGAACTGTAATGTTGCTACTGCTAGGAGCAGCGATGCAAATATCTGTGTTTTCCAGGGGTCTCATAAGACCCCTAAGAAAGGGTTGTTCGACCCCCAAAGGGGTGACTGACATGGTGTAGAAGAGCCGCTCTAGCACAAGCAGTGTGTGTGTTATCATTTCTGGAAGGAATTACCTCAGAAGAGATAACTGCCGACTCCATGCCATTAAAAGGACGAGGTCAGAGTCACCATCTGTAAGAGAATTTTAGTGAGAGACAAAAGTGACCAAACTCTGTGTGGGATTCCTAGGAAGGGCCAGGTCACACTGGGTGGGAGCGGGGAGGGGGAACTACTGAAACACGCCCAGCATACAAGTTTAATGCGGAGAGACCTACAACACCAGTGGATGCCCACAGAGTCTAAGGAGTGTCGTGGATGGTAAAAGCAGTGTGGAATACAATTAAGGTTCTCGAAAATTTCTGGGGACGGTTCTTATGATGGCTGAGGCTCCCAACTATCTCATGTTCACGAGAACAAAACAGACAAAACTCAACCTATCTGGGTGTGCTAGTGCTCACCTTGAATCCCAGCACCAGAAAGCAGAGGTGGGTGGATCTCCATAGCATCAAGGCTAGCCTGATCTACATAGACAGTTTCAAGACCTGCCTGGTGTACACAGAGCTAGTTGCAGGCCAGCCAGGGCTTTATAGTTAGACTCTGTCTCATACCAACCATCTAAACCCTCATAAAAACCAATAAACAAACAAAGAAACAAAACCTAGAAGTCAGGCTTGTAGATTCCAGTCTATTCCATGCTTAGAGATTCAATTGCAGTGATTGCGGGTGTAGCTCTGTAGTGGATGGAGCATTTGCCTTGCATCCGCCCTGAGCTGAGTCTCCACAATAGCATTAGCGTCAGCAGCTCCCCTCTCCCTAACAAGGCAGGTAAGAATAATAAACTGACCTCGAGAAATTGACTACAAGGAAGCATAGGGGAGTCAGGCGCTAGCTGCATCACTGTGAATGGTATCCTACTAAGCAAAAGTATGGCCTTTGTTTATATGATGGTATACATTGCTGTAAACACTCTTCCTCCTGCTTTGAGTGTGTGTTATAAAACGAACCTACAAACAAACAGGGTTAAAACTGGGAGATTATTCTGTAACAGAGGGGTGTGTGCTGAAGAGATGGCTCAGTGGTTAAAGAGCGCTTGCTGTTGCTCTTGAAGGGGACCCAAGTTCGGTTTCTAGCACCCATGTCAGACAGTTCGCAGCGAACTGTAACTGCAGCTTCAGGAGGCGCCATGTGTTCTTCTGACCTCTGACAACACTGGTATATGCTCACACAGACACCCATGTAAATGCATGAGAATTTAAAAATGTATGATGTGAGAGCCGGGCGTGGTGGCGCACACCTTTAATCCCAGCACTCGGGAGGCAGAGGCAGGCGGATTTCTGAGTTCGAGGCCAGCCTGATCTACAAAGTGAGTTCCAGGACAGCCAGGGCTATACAGAGAAACCCTGTCTCGAAAAAAAAAAAAAGTATGATGTGTCTATATTCATTGGGAAAATATCCTACCCAGAACCTAATTTACCTTTGGCTATTGGCAATTTTTTTTTTTATGGCTAGAGATATTACAAATAAACCATCATTCTGCTAACTATGGTGGTGCCGATCTGTAATGACAGCACTCAGGAAGCTGATATAGGTGAGCAAGAGTGAAATCCTGTCTCAAAAAACCAAAACCAGGGCTGGTGAGATGACTCAGTGGGTAAGAGTACCCAACTGCTCTTCTGAAGGTCCAGAGTTCAAATCCCAGCAACCACATGGTGGCTCACAGCCATCTGTAATGAGATCTGACTCCCTTGTCTGAAGACAGCTACAGTGTACTTACATATAGTAAATAAATAAATCTTAAAAAAAAAAAAAAAAAAAAAAAAACCAATCCAAACCCCTGCATCCCATCCTATGTAGCAGCATCCATATTCCGGACCCACATTCTGGATATGCCAAACCGACCTTTTGAGGCGCGATGGAGGCCTGACTGTTCCTTCTCCACAGAGTTTGTTTCAAAGAAAGTTTGCTTTCCTTGGAGGGCAGCTGCCTTCTACCCTTTAGGAGTCAAGATAGATTACCAACAAGTAAATATTGAAATGGAATTGGAGGGAAGAAACATAAAGCTACAACCATCACCGTTTGTCAGGGCTGAGAAGAGAATTACCACTGGTTAGCAGGTGAGGGGCCTCCACCCTCCGCGTTTAGAATTTAGGAAAACAAAGTTGAGAGAGATGAATGACTTCATCAAAGTCACAAAGCTAGATGTGATGTAGCCATATGCAAACGGCTGATTTAGAGTCTTGTGCTTTGTTCTTATGTCTGCTGTAATGTTCATTAACACTTTAGGGCGGCATAAGAGGATTTATGGCAGCTTCTTCCCCGGGGGAAAAGAAATTTTCCTTGGAAGCAAATTATGTGGAAAGAGAAAACACCAACCTTAAGGCTGTGTTGCTAAGTTCTAGGCTGTATTGCTGCAGAGGGAGGCATTCTTCCAGATGTCCTCACGGATTTACTGAGGTGGTTTTTTTCTTTTATAGATTTCATTTGTATTTTTCTCTGTCTGTCCTCTGTTCCTTCTAACACCAGATCTCTCTCTCTCTCTCTCTCTCTCTCTCTCTCTCTCTCTCTCTCTCTCTCTTTCTTTCTTTCTTTCTTTCTTTCTTTCTTTCTTTCTTTCTTCCCTTTCATAGTTGGGTACAAAACTACTCCGAATCCCAGGGACAGAGGAATCAGCCAATCTACACCTGAAGAATCACTGCATGGCCTTCCTGAAA
>NC_034602.1:77410676-77467581 GCF_900095145.1 Mus pahari | reverse complement strand
GCAGAGGGAGGCATTCTTCCAGATGTCCTCACGGATTTACTGAGGTGGTTTTTTTCTTTTATAGATTTCATTTGTATTTTTCTCTGTCTGTCCTCCGTTGCGGCTAACACCAGATCTCTCTCTCTCAAGCATTCTCTCTCTCTCTCTCTCTCTCTCTCTCTCTCTCTCTCTCTCCTCAGCTTTAGGAGCATGGGAGCTTCATTCAGCCCTTTCATAGTTGGGTACAAAACTACTCCGAATCCCAGGGACAGAGGAATCAGCCAATCTACACCTGAAGAATCACTGCATGGCCTTCCTGAAAGGGACCCCCAAGAAAGTGGAGCAGCATCTATCTCCTGTGACTGGATGACACTAGAAAGGGACCCCCAAGAAAGTGGAGCAGCATCTATCTCCTCTGACTGGATGACACTAGAGAAACGGAGGCGAGAGGCAAGCAGTGTGCATACACACTTGCATGTGTGCAGATAGACTTTGCACAGTTTTACTGGGTCTTATTTTTTTAAAACCCGATTTACATCTTATCTACATATTAGTGGTGATTATTGAGTGGTGCCCATTGAGCAGGGGTTCATAGTTCCTCTACATTTTGTACCTGGGGATAGATGGTTATAAACTACTGTTAGTCATTTTAGGAGAAGCAGGAGACGTAACTGCTCAGATGCAGAACAGCAGACAGCTCTCCCATCTTGACTTCATGAACTTGGCTAGAAGACGCCATACCCCCTCATTCTGTTTTTCAGGTAACCCCAGGCTGCACCTCTCAAGTTAGTGCTGACTCAGCAGCATTTGCAGGCATCTCCATCATTGTGACTGTGTAACACAGCAAGTCTTAAGAAGAAGAAACACCAGGCAGGTGAGATGCCTCTGTGGGAAAGGTGTTGGCTGCTAAGTCAGACAGCCTGATTCCTGAGACCCACGTGGTGGGGAAAGAGAACTAGCTCTGGCAAGCAGTCCTCTGATTTCCACAACCTGCTGCCCCCAACCCTGCAAAAATAAAGAAGATGTCATTGAAAAAATAGACATGAAGTACCTATTTACTTTTTATTAAAATTGTCTTGTCAGAACATTTCATTTAAGTATTCAACTGTTGTCTTTCCCAGAGACCTCTGTGATATATATATATGTACGTATATATATATATACATACATATATATATACATATATATATGTATATATACATATGTATTATACATGTATAATAATTATTATATATGTTAATAGCAAATATAAGCTGACTGACAAAGCTGATGTTAAGAAATACACCAAGCAGCAGAAATTGATCTGAGTTTGTAACTCTAGATCTCCATGTTTCGCCTAGAGATATTACAAATAAACCCCCATTCTGCTAACAATGGTGGTACAGATCTGTAATGACATCATTTGGGAAGCTGAAGAGGATGAGAGTAAAATCCTATCTCAAAAAAAACCCCAAACCAATTCTAGAGCAGCGGTTCTCGACCTTCTTAATGCGGTGACTCTTCAATATATCTTATGTCAACATAGCTGTATGTTTAATATAGCTACCGTGAAATTTTTTTTCTTGCTACTTCATAACTGTAATTTGGCTACTGTTATGAGGTGTAATGTGACTGTGTTTTTCGATGCTCTTAAGCCACGTCTGTGAAAGGGTTGTTTGACCCCTTTAAAGGGGTCAAGACCCACAGGTCGAGAGGAGGAGGTTTTCCCTCAGATAAAAGGGGAGAGGGTGGCATTGGTGACAAAGGCATTTCTTTGTTTTGTCCTGGAAATAACTGGTAGCCTCAATTCTTAAAGCTCTCCTGCATCCATCCAATGTAATAAACTTGCTTTAATCTTGGACGTTGACTGGCACCTCAACCCAAGGTTGCACAGATGGGCACCATTTCTTTACAGCGCTTGACTTCAAGCCTTTTCCTGTTGGCCACCCCAGACTTGTTGCCGGGTGTGGCTCCGGACCGGACCTTTAGTTTCTTTCAAATGCAAAGAGGGTTGTGTATGGGGTGGGGTGGGGGGTCCTTTGAGATGAACTCAGCTTCATTACACATCAGAGGAAAAGTGTGCTCACCTCTCTGGAATGGAAAAGGATGCAGACAATAAAATGAACTCTTCCTTTATTAGCAAGCAGGAGAATTATCCCCTCCTAGCCCTCCTCCCCCCTCCCCCGCTTATAATAGCGCGTTCTGCAGAGCTGGGAAAGTTTGACTGTTTTCTCCCTAGTCTCCCCCAACTAGCGTTTCCATCCATTTGTTCTGGCTTTACCTGCAGAGCGGTCAAGGAAGCAGGGTGACAGACCTGCCCCTGATATACTCGAGAGACTGCTACAGCAGAGCCGGAAGTCAGTGTTTGATGAGTAGCTTATAGATAAGATGGGTGCGCTGTTTAATGATTATCTCTGTGCCTGAGCTTGCTTGGGACTCGCTGTCCACCACCTGCCTGGCTGTTCCGGGTTACTCAGTCCTCCTCAGCTAAGCCCCTCCCGGCGACACTCATAACCGCATGGCATTTAATGCAATCAGAACTCCACGTTCTGGCCTGTGCTTCCTGGATTGCTTCACCTTTTCTGGGTTTTCATTTTTATTTCTTCATCTCAGCTTGGTTCTGATCTGACAGCTTACCACGAACAATTAAGAAAATGATTTCCATAGACTGGAGAGATGAGCCAGGGGTAAAAAGTGTTTGCAGGGGGCTGGTGAGATGGCTCAGTGGGTAAGAGCACCCGACTGCTCTTCAGAAGGTCCAGAGTTCAAATCCCAGCAACCACATGGTGGCTCATAACCATCTGAAACAAGATCTGACTCCCTCTTCTGGAGTGTCTGAAGACAGCTACAGTGTACTTACATATAATAAATAAATAAGTCTTTGAGCCGGGCATGGTGGCGCATGCCTTTAATCCCAGCACTCGGGAGGCAGAGGCAGGCGGATTTCTGAGTTCGAGGCCAGCCTGGTCTACAGAGTGAGTTCCAGGACAGCCAAGGCTACACAGAGAAACCCTGTCTCGAAAAACCATAAAAAAAAAAAAAAAAGTGTTTGCAGGGAGTGCGCCCCTCCCCCCCCCCAGGGCAGTTTACTGCGGAGTTTTTAAAAGTATGCATTTTTTTGTTTGTTTTTTGAGACAGTATTTGCTCAGCCTCTGTTGGCCCACAACTGGCCTTCAACTCAGAGATCTCCTGCCTCTGTCTCCTGAGTGCTGGGATTAAAAGCATGTGCTACAACCAATTTTTAAAGTCTGGTGCTCCAAAACTCTATTAGTTTCAATTTCCAGAACTTGTTTTCTCTGAAATCTAGTCCTAAGCCCTGTCTCTGTAGTTCACCCGGGGAAAGCTCTGAACATACGAGGCACACATGGCACTGCACCTGGCTGGCTGTCGGACAAAGGAGTAGGACTCCAGCTTCTTTTCTCCTTTACAATCTTCCCAACTTCCTGTAAGCAAAAAAAGTTTTCTATTTGGATCCTTGGTTTCATTACTGATTAAATGCTAAAAGGTAGGCTGGGTGTGGTGGTCCATGCCTTAATCCCAGCAATTAGGATGCAGAGGCAGGGGATTTCCTGTGAGTTGGCCACCAGCCTGGTCTACAAAGTTCCAAAACCCCAGGGGTACAAAACAAAACAAAACAAAATAAAATCTTACAAGCAGTATACAAGCTGTCTATGTATTTTAGTAATTTGGGGGTTTAGTATTTTGATTTATACATTTTGAATGGTTGCTGCAACTATTTTTTTTTAAAGCCAGGTGCATCAGCCTGCATCTCTAAACTCAGTGCTTCGGAGGTAGATGGACTCTGGGAAGTGTCTCCGGACGGGCAAGTCCGAGGAAAGACTGAGCTCCGGGTTCAGTGAGAGACTGTCCAAAAACAAGGGAGAGAGTGATGGAGGAAGACATCAGACGTGAACCTCTGGCTTCCACAAGCACACACTCATGCAAAAGGGAATGTAACAGAAGCAGAATCTGCAATAACTCTACAAGTTTGTGTTCTGGGATGATAATCTGCAACGAAGGGATCTGTTGAGATGACTGAGTGGGTTGCTAAGCCTGAGGTCCACATGGAAGGAGGGGACAGAGCACTTGATACGGCAGCTGTGGGACCACAGGACCCACGATAAACACACACATGCAATACAAAAGAGAAACGTTTGATAGAACCAGGCTGGGAATGTATAGCTCAGTGAAAGACTTCTTACCGAGGGTTGGGGAGGCATCTCTGGTCCCCAGCCTGACATATAGGAAAAGAAAAACCTCTAGGGCAGAGGTTCTCAACCTGTGGGTTGAGATCCGCTCCTCGGGTGTCAACTAAGACCATGGAAAAAAGATTGATATTTACAATTCACAACAGCAGCAAAATTGCAGTTATGAAGTAGCAGTGAAAATACTTTTATGGTTGGGGGATCACCACAGCATGAGCTGTAGTGAAGAGCTGTAGCATTCGGAAGGTTGAGAGTCACTGCTGTAGGGTTTGTGTCTCAAGAAGAGAGGATGGAGCCTCTCCTGCTCCACATCTCAGGTATAAAAGGAACAAGCCAATCAGGTTTTCTATTCTTTCCTTCTTGGATGAAATATGTTTTCATCTGTGAAGTACTTGGTTTTCTTACATCTAAAAGGAGTCCAGAATAAACAAGCCAAAGTTTAAGCCCAGCCATCTTAAATGTCTCAAAGGTAACTTATCAGAACGTTACCTTTCAAAAGTCTGTACTGGGGCTGGAGAGATATGGCTTATGGGTCAAGAGTGCTGGCTGCTCTTTCAGAGGACCCAGGTTCAATTCTCACCACCTGCATGATGGCTCACAGCTGTGTCTAACTCCAGGGCCAGGGGATCCGATGCCCTTGTCTGGTCTCTGTGGCCAGACCCATATATTAATACATTAAAATAATAATTAAAAAGTCCGTATTGTTTTAAGACGAATACCATAGGATGACTGCAATTACATAGTTAACTTTAAAAAAAAGTTTGAGAGCTGGCACTGGGGTAAAGGTGAAACACTGGAAAATGTAGGCGGTTTCTTTACTTCTGGAAATTGAACAATAATTGAATTTCAAAAACTTTGAAATATGTTAAAATTTTCCATAATAGAGAGCCCTTTATTGGTCTCCTCACCCCCATGAGGAGGGTGATCTAAGGGATTACCCTGCCAGGGAACTACACTACCCAGTCACAGAGATGCCTCCTTACCCCACCCCTGCCACAACCAATCAGCCTCTCCGTCATATTTTTACTCTAAGAACTCCCATTTGTCTTTATTTATTTTATTTTATTTTTTGCCTTTGACAGGTCCTGTTCACAGGAGAAAACTGCACAACCACTCATTTATTTATTTGCAAATCTCTATACCTCCAATGTCTCACTAAGGAAGGTTTTATTTTATATATGATAAATATTACATACACACACACACACACACACACACACACACATATATATATATATATATATATATATATATATCACACATATACTATACTATAAAATCAGTGCTTCCGTTCAAAACAAAATTGGCCTTCTGCACGTATTTTGAGGTTGAGGGTATCAACGCCCCCTCAGCGTCGTCCCAAAACGATTTAGAGCTAGTTATCCCATTCCTTTCAGAAACATCGCCGGGCCTCCGTGGCCCGCAGACCTCAGCTCTAACCTGAGCAGGAGGACCTGGGACGGCTTCCACTCTGGAGGCTCTCAGGTCACCCCACCCACACCCTTACCGGCGGGGTAGCCCCGCCCCGAGGGCGGAGCCTGGGCGGGACCGCTGGCTCACCTCCGCCTCCGAGCCTCGTCTCAGCCCCGGGTGCGCGCGGCGCATGTGCCCGGTGCCCCCTCCCCCGCCCTGGATTCCACTTCCCCTCGGCTCGCGCCACAGCGGCCACCTCCAGGCCCCGCGTCGCCTCCGGAGCCGATGGCCGGGACGCGCTGGGTGCTAGGGGCGTTGCTCCGGGGTTGCGGCTGCAACTGCAGCAGCTGCCGGCGGACCGGCGCCGCCTGCCTGCCCTTCTACTCCGCCGCCGGCACCTTCCCGTCGGGCGTCTCTGGCCGCCGCCGCCTGCTGCTGCTCCTCGGGGCCGCCGCGGCCGCCGCTTCGCAGACCCGGGGCCTGCAGCTCGGGCCTGCGGCCGCCGGGAGGCTGGCGGGTCCCGTCCCTGCCCGTCCCTCCGCCGCCGCGGCCGCCGCCGCGTCCTACTCGGCCCTGCGCGCCCCGCTGCTTCCGCGATCGCTGGCGGCCGCCGCGGGCCCGGCGCGGGGTTACAGCCAGGTACGTGGCGCCGCGCGCGGGACCCTCGGCGGCCGCGCGCCCGCGTCCGTCTGTCCGCGAGCGCCCCGCGTGCGCGCCCGGGGATCCGCGGCACGCACCGCACCCCCGCCTCCCTCCCGCTCCGTCCTCCTATTGGGCACGGGAACAAGGGACGCTCTCCCGGCCCCGGCTCTTCTGTTTTGTTCCCTCCGAGTCTGGGCGGTTGGGCAGTGTAAGTGTGGCTGGGGTGAATGTAGAGGCCTTGTTTCCCGCCGGGCCCATGGTAGGTTTTGGGGGCGCCGCCGACGCCCCCCACCCCGCCTCCCCCCTAGCCTTATGCCCGCTGGAGGTGAAGCTGAGCGGCCGGAGCCCGCGGAGGGTCGGGGCCGGCCGGGCGTGCGGTGGGAGCCGTAGGCCGGGCGGCTCGGGCCTCCTCGGCCGGTCACCGACGCGCAGCCCCGCGCGCACGGGATCGTGGGCTAGCCTGGGGACGGGCCCCGCGCGCCCCTCTCCCGTGTCCGCGGGGAGAGGCGGGCGGTCCACCTGACTGAAGGTCACCTCTGCAAGTCCACTCGCCTTGACAGAAGGACCTTTGGTGCAGCGGGGCTCTGCGGACGCGGAGAGCTGTGGGGGAGACCGTGGGAAACTGGGAGAGAACGTGTGTGGGGCGGGGGCGTCCGTGGGTGAGGACTTGGGGGCTTCGGTTGTGACTCCACGATCTTTTTTCTTGTCGTTCCCCGTCTTTTCAGAAAGACATTGTCAGAATTCATATTGCAAACATTTGGTCCTCTGTATATGTGGGACATTTCTCTTTTGAGGCTCATGTGGCACCTGGGAAGTGTCTGGCTGCTTTGGGGCTACCTAACCTAGTAATGCTACGGGCCATGTTTATCTTAATTCAGTTTTGCATCTGCTTGAATTAGTGATATCTGGGTGGTTCATCTGCATGGCTGATGTCTGCCAGTAGCTGAGCTAATTGATTTGAATCTCCGCCCAATACTTTCTGCTGCACTATTTTTTTTTTTTTTTTTTTTGTAAAGATGAGATGTTTATGGAATTCTAGGGAAACAGAAAGTAACAGTGTCTGAGCCCCCCGCTGCACCTGTCTCTGCTGTTGCCGTTTCTGTTCTTTCCCTTATTCACTTGCTCTTACATTAGTTTTTTTCAGGGCATTTACCCATGTCCCAATGCCTTTTTATTAACTTCCTTTGCCTACCGAGTGAAGTATCCCTTCATAGAGCCGAACACAAAATAGCCGGCCGCTCTATGTTCCTTTTGCCTTTGGCTCTTCGTTTTACTGTCCAGTTTAGACAAATGTGTTTGCTATTTTTCAGATGGTACTTCTCCTCCCCTCCCAAATTGGAATGTCCTATCTTTTATATCGTGCATCTTTATTCTTTCCCCCCCTGTAGTTTTCTTTTTTTTTTTTTTAATTTTCAGGATTTTGTATTTTTATTATAACACTTAAAAGGCATCTTGTTCTGTATCTTGCCTTGTTCCAGGTAATCCGTGCTTTGAGATGATGGTTTGAGGTTGTGTTTTGTGCATGGGGCGGTTTTCAGTTAAGCGGTATAATTTGTCATTGTATGGCTTTTAATGAAAGTACTCTTACTCCCAGCGTTTGGAAGGCAGCCCTGCCCTTAGTGGTAGTACTACCACCGGAATGTACTGGCATATCACCTTAGGATATAAAATATAAACGGAAGCCAAAGCCGTCCTAGCATAGCTAGCCTGGGAGCCAGCACAGGGAGATGGTGGCAGGGTGGTGGTGCATTTGGGGTCGCCTGGGCCACATGGACAGACACTCTTCAAAGGAAACAAAGCCAGAGGGTGGAGAAGTGTTCTTCTCACCTCTGAAATAATCTCATCTGCATCTGTTTGTAGAGGTAAGCGGCTTTTCTAAGTAGGTTGTCAAAGAAATGTCTTTACGGTTGTTTTCTTCTTGAAAGGAGTCCAAAACTACCTACCTGGAAGACCTCCCATCTCTGCCTGAGTACGAACTGAGCCCATCCAAGCTAGGAGAAGACGTGGATGATGTTTATCTCATTCGAGCTCAGGGGCTGCCGTGGTCCTGCACTGTGGAAGATGTTCTTAACTTTTTCTCAGGTATGTCATCCGTCTGCTTTAAAGAAGCAGTTTCTTTTGTTGGAGGCAGCTGTGAGGGTGAGGAATGATCCAGTTCTGCTGCTGCTGCTGCTGCTGGCCTTTCCACACCAGGTGCTGATGCCATATGCAGAGCGTGCAGATTTAAGACGGAATATAACAGAAGTCAGTATGCTGAAGTTACAGAGTGTGACATTCAGTTAGCAGTCATGTTTTATTGTGTGCATAACTAGAGGAGCTGTTCATGCCCTATAATTCGTACATTGAACTGAGTTCTCTTTTTAATAAGTTTGAGAGATTTCCCACTGTGCGGTCAGTTTTTATTGCTGCTATCTGACTGTGATTTTAAGTCTTCCTCTTAAAACTGAATGTATCAACTAATGTAAATAAGATGGTGTCATGTGAATCACATTTTATAAGCCACTCACTGATTACTTTTTGGGTTTGCATAGGAAATGGGCAGTATAAAGTTGTAAAGTTAGATTATTGTAATGATTATTTTTACAGAAAGTACTTTATGGACATTTTTAAAGAAAGACAACTAAGAATGAACATCAGTTGCTGGTTAATGGTTGGGAAATGATGCGTTCTGTGCTTGGTTTGTTGTTCTCTTTTTATGTGCCCCACCCCCCAGCATTCTCTTTGTGTGTCTTGAAGCTCACTCTGTAGACAGACTGGCCTCACACTCAGAGATCTGTCTGCCTCTGCCTCCTGAGTGTTGGGATTGAAGGTGCATGGCACCCATCTTCTCTACTTGGAATATTTTTAGACTGCCACCTTCATTAACATTTGGATGGTTTCAGTGCCTGAGTTTATGAACAGAATCTGGGAGAAGTTGGGGGAGGGGAAATAATAAAAGTATATTTGAAAACTGAAGAATTCAGTAAGCACTTTTTGGTTCCTGCATTGTTGTGATGTGTAAAATGGAGCCAAAGCTTTGCCTTCTGTGTTCAGTGACTTTAACCATATATTTTTAGACTGCAGAATCCGAAACAGCGAGAATGGAATACATTTCCTCCTAAATAGAGATGGGAAACGGAGGGGCGATGCCTTAATAGAGATGGAGTCTGAGCAGGATGTACAGAAGGCCTTAGAAAAGCACCGGATGTACATGGGGCAGCGGTATGTGGAAGGTGTGTGAGCTCAGGGTCTGACTTTGGGATCTTTAGACTTTAAACTTTTCAGGGCAGTTGTGATAAAATCTTCAACAATGGCACAGTGGTTAAATGTTAGACATCTTAAAGATCTTAGCTTACTATTAGAATTAGGTTTTGTTATAGCATTTTTCAAACAAAATTTTAGGTATTATTTTACAGCTTGTGAAAGTGAAATATGTGTGTGTGTGTGTGTGTATGTGTGTATGTATAAGTGTAATATGGATATGAGTGCTGGAACCCTGACGGTAGCAGGTGTCACATCCTTTGCAGCTGGAGCTAGCAGCTTGTGAGCTACCTTATCTGTTTGCTGGAAACCAAACTTGGATCCTCTTGGAAAAGCCATCTCTTCAGCTCTGCTGTGTTTCTTTTTTAAAAAATAGGTTTTTGAGCGTATGTGTGTCTGTGTTTACATATGATATGTGTGGTAGGGTCCACATGGGGGTACCAGAAGACAACTCTAGAAGTGGGTTCTATCATATTTGGAACTGCTGATTGATATCTGATGTGGGTTCTATCATATTTGGAACTGCTGAACCATCTCCCTGGCTCAATCTCAGTTTTTAAATCTATAGAATAAAAGTATTGCCTAAGTCTATCTTAAAGTTTTGAGGATTAAATAGTTTATGCCTGGAGCACAGTATATATTCAATGAGTGTTACTTGTTAAATTCTTTTTTTTTTTTTTTTTTTCGAGACAGGGTTTCTCTGTATAGCCTGGCTGTCCTGGAACTCACTTTGTAGACCAGTCTAGTCTCGAACTCAGAAATCCGCCTGCCTTTGCTTCCCAAGTGCTGGGATCAAAGGTGTGCGCCACAACGTCCAGGCTTACTTGTTAAATTCTTGACAGAAATTCACAAAGATTAAAACTATAATGTTTGAATTCAAGTAGCAGTGTATTTATCTTTGTGTGTGTGCTCTTTCCTTTGTAGTGTATGAAATAAACAACGAAGATGTGGATGCCTTAATGAAGAGCCTGCAGGTCAAGCCTTCGCCCATGCTCAGTGATGGTGTGGTCCGCCTGAGAGGACTTCCTTACAGCTGCAATGAAAAGGACATTGTGGACTTCTTTGCAGGTGGGTGACAGTGACATCATGTTTGGACTTAAAGTTTCTTCCTGTCATTATTCTTCCTTTTGTACCTTTGAAGTGTTTCAGTCTTTCAGGAAGGCCCTTCTGAATGTCAACTTTCAGAATAGTTTCATAATATTTGTTAAACTATGAAGAAACTATTTTCTTAAAATAGTGGTCACATTTTTCCAAGACAGTAATCATTTATATGACTTAAAACCATCTGGGCTGGGGAATGTAGCTCAGTTGGTGGAATGCTTGTTTATCATTCACAAAGCCTGGTATTAGATCCCAGTACCACATAAACTATGTATGGCAGTTCATACCTATAATCCCAGCACTGGGGAGGAGATGAAGTTAAAGATCTGTCACCACATATGGATTTTATGTGGATACTGGAGATCAGAAGTCAGAAGAAAACACATTATCTAACTTCTGGCTACAAAATATGCCTGTCAGTAACTTTGCTTGTTTAAAAACTCTCCTAAAATATAATCAGTCTCCTCCTTGCTCCCCCAAAAAGACCAAGGAAAACTTTGAGAGAGGTGCACTATGTATCTGTAACATTCTCCATGCTCCTGACAAGCACAGAGGTTTTAGTTCCATAATGATTGTTTGTCCTTGAACACGTACAGCTTTGAAGTTGGCAAATAGCATCTAAATATTATAGTGCATGAGTAAGCTTAAGCCCAATGAAGAAAGCTCTTGTTGGAAGCACTGATTTGTAAATTTTGTATCCTAGGACTGAACATAATAGACATTACTTTTGTGATGGATTATAGAGGGAGAAGAAAAACGGGGGAAGCCTATGTACAGTTTGAAGAACCAGAAATGGCCAACCAAGCGCTTCTAAAGCACAGGGAAGAAATTGGTAACCGGTGAGTGGAGCAGCTGTTGGCAGAGGTGTCAGGTCATTTTGATGAGTGCATTGTACCATCCCGGTCATGTTATCTAAACTTGTTAAACTAGGGATACCACAATGAGCCACAAATGCTCATCATTCAGAGTAACTGCTCTGATATGTTGCGTTCTAAGTGAAAGGTCGTCTATAAAATCCAAGTCTCGCTGGTTTTTTTTTTTTTTTTTTCGTATGGTTTTTAAAGAAATTTTCTTTTCATAACCACAGTATTTTCATGTTAACAAAATTAGCACTATCTTACTGTCTATTAGCTACCCATAATCACATTTTTCCATCTGTGGAAAAATATCTTAAAATATCTAAAGATAAAATATCTTTATAATTGACTCGTGTGAACCAGAATCTAAGAAGTTCATACAGTAGTACTTTTGATATGTGACTAATTTTATTAATCTAGAGCACATCTATTTTTTTTTTAAAGTCCCTCTCTTTTATGTGTGTTTGTGTGCAGTGTATTCATGTGTGTGTGTGTGTGTGTTATAGGTGTGCTTGTCCACCCATCTCTGCATATGTAGCGGCTTTCCTCTAGTCTCTCTCCACCTAATTATTTGGGGTGGGTCTCACTGAACCAGTGGTGGTCAGCAAGCCCTTGGGATCCACCTGCCTCCTCCTGTCTCCCTTCCAGCTCTGAAGCTAAGGATCTGTCACCACATCTGGCTTTTATGTGGACCTAGGGATCCAGACTCAGAGCCTTATGCGTGTGCAGCCAGCACTTAGCCATCTGAACTGTCTCCCTAGCTCCAGCCCTCTCTTTTCAAAATTGTGATTGGCTTTTGAGGAAGTCAGGTCAGTTGTCTTATACACTGACATGGTCATATGTTAGAGTGTGTATAATGAGGTAGGAGGCCATGTTTATATCAGTATGTTTAATGAGGTAGGTGTGTGTTTCGGTTTCATTTTTGAAGATTTAGTAAAAATGCATACTTTTAAATCACTGTTCTGCTACATTCCTTAGAATTCCTTTTCGATGTACCTAAATTTTGCTCTCATGCATATGTGTGCCTAATATCTAGGATGGTCAAAAGAGGATGTCAGATGCCCTGGGACTTGAGTTGGGGTGGTTGAAAGCCACCTGGGTGGCTGGGTTCTGCAAGAACAAGTGCTTTTTTGGCTTTTTTCAAGACAGGGTTTCTCTGTGTAGCCCTGACTGTCCTGGAACTCACTCTGTAAACCAGGCTGGCCTTGATCTCAAGAGATCCACCTGCCTCTGCCTCCCAAGTGCTGGGATTAAAGGTGCGTACCACCACGCCCGGCCTTTTTTATGCGTATGGGTGCTCTGTCTTCATGCACATCAGAAGAGAGCATCAGAGCCCATTGCTATATAGTTAGTTAGTGGCTCTCGAACTCAGGACCTCTGGAAGAGCAGTCAAGTGCTCTTAACCACTGAGCCATCTCTCCAGCCCTCAGGATCCTCTTAAAGAATTGATTTCCATGTTCCTTGGGTTCTTTTGGGCACAGACAGGTTTTTGGGTTTTTTTGTTTGTTTGTTTGTTTGTTTGTTTTTTTTTAAGATTGATTTATTTTTATGTGTATGAATGGTTTGCCTGCATGCTCATCACATGTGTGCTTCTTGTTAGATCTGGAGGAACTGGGGTTATAAATGGTTATCAGTCACTATGTAGGTGCTGGGAATTGAACCTGGCTCCTCTGCAAGAACAAGTGTCTGGCATGAAGGTTTTCTTGTGTAGCTTAGACTGGCCTGGACCTGGTTAAACGGACAAGGCTAGCCTCAAACATGCCATCCTCCTGCCTTTGCCTCCTGAATGTTATGTGTGTGCCACCACTGCTGTCCCTTAAAGCAGTGGTGGTCTTAGTTGTCTGTCTTTCCTGGGGCTTTACAGATGGAACCTAGGGCTTTGAGCATGCCAGGGGAGGCACCTCATCAGTGAGCTGAGGTCAAGTGTCACTTACTGTGTAACCCAGCTGGCCTTGAATTCGCATTAACTTAAAGGAAACTTTATTACATTTGTGTCTGTGTGTTCACTTGTGTACACACGTGTGCAGAACTTGTCTGTAGAGTCAGAGCACAGCTGGGACAGCATGGAAGAGCTGGCTCTCCTGTTCACCATGTGTGTTGTTCAGAGATGAGAATCACACTAGTTGGCAACAAGTGCCGTTACCCACTGGGCCATCTCACTGGCCCCTGAACTTGATCTGTAGCCTAGGCTGGTCTGAACCTCTGATCTTTTCATTCCCACCCCCAACTCCTGGGATTATAGTAATATATGTCAATGTGCCTGATAGTATTTATGATAATTTTTAAATTTCTTATTAGCCACTTACTTAAGTTCTGGAGAAGTTCTTTGTAGCTTTTAGTGTTTTGTATAGATTTGATTTGCCAAATTGAGCTGTAAGTCCCTAAGATTGTTAGTTGTGGAAATACAAGAACTGTATTAGTCTGCTTTCATTACTATAAGAAAGAGTATGCTCACTTTATAAAGAATAAGGCTGTTCCAAGTTTTAAATGCTTAAAAGTCCAGTGTGGTGAGGTTTTGGAATCCAGCCCTCTTACAACCTTCCCTGGGAATGCTGGCCAAGAGCAGTTTAGTGTGGGGATAAAAAAAAAAAAGTCACATCCTATGTTGGGAGGGACAGCTTGGCAGGTTAAAGCGTTTACTTGCTAGCCTGACTACCTGCAGACCTGAGTTTAATTCCCATGGCAAGATAGAAAGAGAGAACAGATTCCACCAAGTTAGTCTCTAACCTCTACACATACATTAATTCTTGTATACATTCATACAATAGTAATACAGTTTAAAAAAAATACATTCTGGGAAAGGAAGCTATAGAATGAGTGACTCAGAGGTTATGGTCAGAGTTACAGCTTCTGGTGTCCTGAGAACTGATTCTGGAAGACCCATGTGTTCCCTTCTGTGGTCAAGGCCCCAAATGACCAAAAGCTCCCACTGACCTCTTAGTTCATGGCTCCACAGTGTCCCTCATTACTCTTACCATGGGACTCAGTTTTCAACCAAGTACCCTCTGAGAACAAATAGCAAAAAGACTTGGGAGATTTTATTTCTGTTCTGAGACAGGCTCTTAACTGTAGCTCAAGCTGGCATAGAATTCACTGTGCAGCCTCCTCTGGCCTTGAACTTTTGAGTGAGCACCCTTCTGGTGCTTGCCTTATAGTGTGCGCTGCCATGTCTGTCTTCCAGATTACTTTGTGTGTGTGTGTGTGTGTGTGTGTGTGTGTGTGTGTGTGTACACTTTAGTTCTCATGAAGCAAAAGAATACTATTACAAAATATATATGCTTGTTCACATATTTTCTTTTATAAGTAGCTGGGATATGATATTAGTTTATAAGTTATTCCCTTGAAACAAGGAGCTCACAATCATATGTAAGTACTGTGAGGATTAAACTTTAATAAGCTCTTTCAAAAACACATTTAAAAACTGCATAAATGAAAAATACCATATTCATAAAACATGTATACATAAGTGATATTTTGGGGCAAATTAGCATGTTGACCTATTCTGCTGAAAGAACATTCTTATAAAGTAATGTGTAGATGGACTTTTTATTCTTGCCCTCGTCTTTGGATATTCATGTTTTATAAGCTATGGAAATATAATATACCTGATTATTTTAGCTGGAGTCCCTTGTGTTGGAGCTGTAGGGGATTGTGAGCTGCTCCATGTGGGTGCTAGGAACTAAGCAGTGGGTCCTCTGGAGAGCAGCAAGTGCTCTTAATTGCTGAGCCATCTCTACTCACACAGACCTAATTATTATTTTAAGTTTGCTGTACACTGTCTGTATTTTAAGTTAGTTTATATTGTTCATGCCTTTTCATTTGTTTTAGATACATAGAGATATTTCCTAGCAGAAGGAATGAAGTTCGAACACATGTTGGATCACATAAAGGAAAGAAAATGGCAGCTTCTCCTCCTACTAAATATATAACTGAGCCAGAAGGGGTGTTTGAGGAGCATGGAACAAATGAAGATACTCGGCCTGTGGCGGCTTTTGAAAGTGATAAAGAGACAGGTAGTGCCCCGTCTCTTCTGAAGATCGCTTTGTACCTTTAGGTTTTGTTAAGACTTCATGGCTAGCTTGTATGAAATTGTGAGGTTCGAACAGGGGGATTGAGTTAAATATTCAGTGTGAGTAGCGAATGTATTATATATACACAAAGGTTTAATTATTATGTTTCTAAATAAAAAAATTGTATGTATGTTGTGTGCATTATCTATATGAATCCACTTGGCCATGTGCATGTGTGGACATCAGAGGACAATGTGCAGAGTTGGTTCTCTCCCAGGTGACCCAGGAATAGAACCTAGGTCATCAGTGTTGCCAGCGGCTGCCTTTACTAACTCAACAGTCTTGACTGACCCCTGTTGTTTGTTTTTAAATTACTGTGTTTAAATTTTTAATTGGTATATGCGTGTCTATACAGTGTGCTAGTTCTGTGGCGGCCAAATGGCTTCAGTAGAGCTGGAATTAGAAGCAGTTGTGAGCCGCCAGAAAGGGGTGCTGGGAACTGAACTCCGGTCCTCTGAGAAGTACACGCTAGAGCTAGTAGCTCATGCTAACCACTGAGCCGCCTCCCCAGTCCTTTTTATTAGTTTTTGTTACTATTATTTGTAGTGTGTGTGTGTATCTGTATATTATGTGGTACCTTTAGAGGTTGGAAGAGGCCATCAGGTAGGGAGTTACAAATGGTTGTAAGCCACCATGTAGGTGGGACTGGGACAGCCACGGCTGCTGGAGCTCTTACCACTGAGTGAGCGATCACTCTAGCAGGCACTCCTTGTTTCTTTTTGTCATTTTGTAGACTGTCTCAAAGGCTAGGTAGTACAAACATAACAAACCAAAGTAAAAAGTCAGTGCTTAAGCTGAAGTAGGAAATGACTCAGCTAGAGAGCAGGTATATGAAGTAAGGAATTTTGTTTGCTTCTGGATTTAATTCTTTGGGATTTGGAATTTGGAAATGCTTATAAACCCAATGCTCTTGGGCTATCCTGACACCAAATTTGCTATTTTTTTGTTTGTTTGTTTGTTTTTTAGTACCTACAACGGAGACAGTTCTCATATTTTGCAATATAATTAATGGCCATTTTATTGTCTAGTCACATTGAGAAAAATTCTTCATTTGGGAATGGTTTGAGGTCCTAAGTGCTTTTAATGGTTCTTCAGGTGACAGCTGTTAAGTAGCAGAAATTTTAGGTTTTGGCCTTTAAAGCCCATGCGTTCTGGTTCAAGAAGAATTGAGGGCTTTGACTTAAAGGTCATATCTAATTATAATCTGCTAATAGCTCTGGAAGCTTTTGTGTCCTTGACAGTGTTTTTTGTTCTTCCTCAGAATTGCCTAAGGAGATGTCAGAAAAACTTCCAGAGGCTGTTGATTTTGGAACTCTGCCTTCCCTGCATTTTGTCCACATGAGAGGATTGCCTTTCCAAGCCAATGCCCAAGACATTATAAATGTGTGTGGCAGTAAGCTTCATTTCCATAGGGTTGGGCAATCTAACGTGGGACGTGGATGAATTTGAGGGATGTTGGGAAACGGTTTCTGCAATTTCCTTTTAGCCAGCATCTCTCCTTGCTGAAGCCTACTCTATCCTCTGTCGCTGTGGTGCATGGTTTACACAGGACTGGTGGGAGCCCGGGAGGTGGGGGGTAGCTTGGGCAGAGTCGTTAGACCCTTTCACTTCAAAAAGTGCCTTTGCATTATTATAATTGAAGTAAAAAACATGAGGGTTTTATGGAGCCGGTAGTAAGGTGGAGGAGGTTTAGTAATCAGGGTAAGGCAGTTTGATCCATTTACCTTTAGTTCAGGCAGTGAGGCTTGGGCTGCCAGTACAGAGCAATTGCATGCTCTGTGGCATAGCGTCCTGATGCTCCTATCACAAGGTGAAAGTGACCTTCTGCACCTAGCTCTGACAGTAATGGCGGTTCTCAAGGCTGGCCTGGGAATTTTGTTTTGCCACCGCTTGGCAATATTTTTAAAAAACTATTATGTGGAGTTTTGGGGGAGAGGTAGGAAGAGGGGGGTGTACATGGCCTGTGTATGGAGGTCAGAGGTCACCCTACAGGGGTCAGACTTCTGGGCATTAAACCCAGGTATTAGGAATGGGATGGGTGTGTGCCTTTACTTGCCGAGTCATCTCACAGGCATTTTTCCAGCATCATGACCCAGTATGCCACTGTGTGTTACGAGCTAGGGAAAAGGGGAAAAGCTACAGTTCCTAATTGAGTTGTTTGTTTGGCCTTGTTTAGTTCTTTGCTCCACTGAAGCCTGTGAGAATCACCATGGAATACAGCTCCAGCGGGAAGGCCACTGGAGAAGCTGACGTGCACTTTGATACCCATGAGGATGCTGTTGCAGCCATGCTCAAGGATCGGTCCCATGTCCGTAAGTCTGTAATGCCCACTGTTTTCCTGCCCTGGTGCTTTGTTTATGCATGTATTTGGGAATTCGCCTAGAATTTTTCCCTTTGGCAAATTGCATTCTTTTTAGTACTACCAACTTGAATGTAAAAAGATCAAAATTTGTCTTCTGATTATTTTGCATATTTATATTTCTGTCTAGCTTTTTGGTTTTTTAATTTTATGTATTTGCCTAGCCTGAGGATGTCTCACTCTGTAGCCTAGACCAGTGTTTGAGGTGTAGGCCAGCACACCCAGCTATTACTGTCATTTTGAGATAGATACTGTTGTCTGGGCTGATCTCAAACTGAAGAGGCACAAGCGGTCTTCTACTTCAGCTCCAACTAGCTGGGAATATAGCTGTGTGCCACCACACTTAGCTTTGTTTTTATTTGATTAGAGAAAGGTTAAAGGATCTGTGCTGCTGTCTGAAGTATGATTAAAAGGGGATTTAATGTTTTTCAGACTTTGTAAAACTAACTTTTTTTTTTTTTAAATATTCAGAACATAGGTATATTGAGCTGTTCCTAAATTCATGTCCTAAAGGGAAATAAGACTTCAACAGACCCCAGAAAATAAGGTAATTAAGCTATAACATTGAAAAAACTTACAGTAATTACTAATCAGCTCACTAATTGCTAATATGGTAGAAGCCATTCTCTGTAACTGGACTCTTGGCTGCTTTGTGCGTTCTTTTTTCTTCACTCTTCTCCACCCTCTCCAACCCCATAACACTAGGGAGAAGAGAAAGATCCCTGAATCTTTCTTTTTGTTTCTTGTTCAACCACAACTAATGTCAGTTACAACCAACCCTCTCAAACAACCAGTGACCAACCACCATCAACCCACAGCCCATGTGTGGTTCTAGCCTTTCTAAAATGTTCCCAGAATTCCAAATGGCACACAATCGCAAGAACTATCTGCAGCTGGCAAAATCACACCCTTGCTAGAGCATGAGGCAAATCATAGTCAGCTGCTGTGGACAGACTGAAGCAGCCTCATATCTCATACCTGAGATTAAAAAAAAACATGTTCTTATATTTCTGTGGGTTTTGTTTGTTTATTTGTTTGTTTTGTTTTAAAAGATTTATTTATTATATGTAAGTACACTGTAGCTGTCTTCAGATGCACCAGAAGAGGGTGCCAGATCTCATTAGGGATGGTTGTGAGCCACCATGTGGTTGCTGGGATTTGAACTCAGGACCTTCAGAAGATCAGTCAGTGCTCTTATCTACTGAGCCATCTCTCCAGCCCCTATTTCTGTGTTTTTTAAAGAAACCAAAATGCCAGATTTGTCACTGCAGTTCTCTTTTCAGTAAAGACCAAAATAATGGTTGTAAATCATCAATATAAAATATTTCTTAGAAATGTGATTATATAATGGCTTTAAGCATCATCCTCACATGCTATATGGCTAAACTAATTGAATAATTCCTTTTAATAGCTGTAATCATAACACAGAAAATGTATTTTACATTAGCTTTTCATTTAAAAGTCCATTTCCTCAGCTGTAAGGTATATACACAACCATCCTTGAGTGCTATATTTACATCTTTTCTACCCTTCCTTTCCTCCCATATCCCCTACTTCATTGATAATTGTTTCTCACACACAACACATGCATGTGGGCGCGCGCACACACACACACACACACACACACACACACACAATCTCTCTCTCTCTCTCTCCCCCTCTCCCCTCACCCCCTCTGTCCACCCCAAGTCCTTCTCGTGTTGCCTGTGTGTTTGTTAGAGCTGAGCATTTGGAATTGGATATCCTCTCTGAGGTCTCATCCCTAGAGAAAACTGGTTCTCCCTTTTAGCAGCAGTTGATTGCCTGTGGCTCTTGATCTAGGGTGGAGCCTTGTGAAATTTTCCTGTCTACCTTGACATGTCATCTGCTGTTGCCATTATGCAGGCCTTGTGTAGGCAGCCAATGTGCTGAGACGTCATTCATGCAGCCATCTCACCCTCTTCGCAGCAGCGTGCTGAGCCTCAGGCTCTTGTCCTCTTCTCACCCCCTCTTAAGAGAGGCTCCCTGACAAATACAGAAGTGGATGCCCACAGTCATCTATAGGATAGAACACAGGGTTCCCAATGGAGGAGCTAGAGAAGTTACCCAAGGAGCTGAAGGGGTCTGCAACCCTGTAGGTGGAACAACAATATGAACTAACCAGTACCCCCTGAGCTTGAGTCTCTAGCTGCATATGTAGCAGAAGATGGCCTAATCGGCCATCATTGGGAAGAGAGGCCCTCTTGGTCTTGCAAACTTTATATGCCCCATACAGGGGAACGCCAGGGCCAAGAAGTAGGAGTGGGTGAGTAGGGGAGCAGGGG
The DNA here is from genome assembly GCF_900095145.1 of Mus pahari. Classification (NCBI taxonomy): domain Eukaryota; kingdom Metazoa; phylum Chordata; class Mammalia; order Rodentia; family Muridae; genus Mus; species Mus pahari. The sequence continues at coordinate 77,447,433 of NC_034602.1, read as the reverse complement.
TGGAGGGAGGGTTTAGGGGACATTCGGGATAGCATTTGAAATGTAAAAAAAAAAAAAAAAAAAAAAAAAAAAAAAGAGGCTCCCTGAGCTGGAGGTGGGCTTGTGTTGTACCTACATCAGTTGGGCCGGTCACCCTCATGTAGATTCTTTGCCTTTTGCCAGCTGTAATGTCTGTCTCCTGTAGGAAGCTTCTCTGGTGAGGGGGGACCACTATACTAACATGGGCTGACACTGAGTCAGAGTTAATTTGGTACTGTTTGATTTTTCCCATGTTTGTCTGTCTGTCTGTCTGTCTGTCTGTCTGTCTATCTATCTATCTATCTATCTATCTATCTATCTATCTATCTATTTACTGGTGTTGGTTTTGGCTTTTTGAAAAAGCATTTGTTATATAGCCTAAGCTGTCCTTGAACTTTTAATCCTCTCAACTCAGTCTTAAATACTGGGGTTCCAGGCATGTATACTGTACTTGGCTGTAAAATAAGTTTCTGTTTTAAGTACACGATGTAATATTTAGGTTAACTTATCCTCAGCATTTTGCTACTTGGTATTTGTTCTCTTATATAAAGTGCCTTCTTTCTTTCATGTTGTATTTCAATATATTATATTGAAGTCATTTTTCTGAAAGTAGTGATGGATTCTTTAAGGGACTTAGCGGTTTTGAAAACACAGGTAATACAATTTTGGACATAAAGCTCTGATACATTGTAGCTGTTAAACATGGAATATTAGCTCAGTTTTTGCAAAATACATTTTTTGTGCTCATTTCTGGACTTATTCAAGGCTGTGTACATATACTAATGCCTAACTAATTTTTCTTTCTTTTTTTTTTTTCTTTTTCAGTTTTTTCGAGACAGGGTTTCTCTGTGTAGTCCTGGCTGTCCTGGAACTCATTCTGTAGACCAGGCTGGCCTCAAACTCAGAAATCCGCCTGTCTTTGCCTCCCAAGTGCTGGGATTAAAGGCGTGTGCCACCATGCCTGGCCTAACTAATTTTTCTTACCTAAATTAATTGATTTGTGGGATAATTTGCTCTAAATTGGGGAGGTGAATTTTCATTTTAAGTGATACGGGAAGACATGCAAATGTCTTTCATTGTGAGTAAACACATAACATTTTTTTGTTTTTTATTTTCAGGATGAAGCAGGAAGCATCTCATTTGCACATCTCTGAGACGTGGGATAAAAAGATCCAGTTGATTGGCAGCAACTGCTGGAGAAAGGATCTGTGCATCTTAGTGCTGTGTTTAGACAGAGAAAGATTTGGTTTGGGATTATGAAATAAGCTACAAATTTAAAATTCTGTTTAAACAGTCCAGGTTGCGATTGAGAAATTCTGGTCTGTGTGACTTAGTTTTCTGTCCTGAGGCTGTATTGCAGATTTAAGATGATGTTTCCACCCAGTGCTGCTCCTTAGATCCTTACTCCCGCTTGTTGTTGCCTGTGACTGAGAGCTCTGACACAAACTCATGGAATAAATTCATGGTGTATTTTTACCAAACACTCACCAAAGCAACAGAAGGTTTCAGAACTTTAATAAGCCAGTCTGATTTGGTCAACTAGCTTTTCATTTTATCTGTATTTGATTACTTAGGGATAGAAGTTTTAAAAAATAGCAAACCACAGGTTAGTGAGTGTAAGTGGCCACTCAGCAGTTACGTCTTTAGAAACACTTTGCCTCCCTAAGCCTTGACCTGAAGGCATTTGACGTTGGTGCCTATCTGTCCATGTCATGGAAGTCTAGGTGTCTTTCACTTTTTTTCTTGGACAGACAAATCTTAAGGCTATTAGGTTTGAAATCGTAATGTGACATATCAAAGCAGTCCAGGCTGGTAAGGACACTGATAGCTTCACTTGAATTGAACCAGCTCTAGATAGGGAAAACAATCTAAGTCCCCTTGTTTGCTTTTCCAGTGGGGTAGCCATCCCATATTTAGAACAAGTAGGGGTGCCTTGCTTAAATCAAACTAGCATTTAATGTATAATTGTGTGAAGGATCTGTGGATAAAGCTGTATTTCTGTCACATTGTGGCAGCACCTCTGCTTTAATACTAAATAGCTTGTTATTTAAATATTGGACAAAATGCTGGCTTCAAAAATAGTCACTAATAAACTTTAACTTTATGTATACCTGTGTAGAAGAATCAAAGTTCTATATATTTTCTTTACCTTGTTCCTATTCTCAGGGTGACAGCTGCCACCAAGAGATAATAAATCTCCTCAGATTGAATTTTCTGAGCTTTCAAAGGTGGTAACGTGGAAGAGACATGCATTGCTTAGTACATAGCCACCTGTGATTACCAGCTAAGGGGCAAAATTACTGTCATGTAGACAATAAATGAAAGTTTAAGTTGGAGATTACCTAAGAGTATTTGTTACTAGAAGGTAGGAGTCATCTTATTTTTTATTTATCAAGTCCTGATATATTAATATGAGAAGAGATGGTTTCCAGGTGTGTTAAAAAAAAAAATCAGTAAAAAAGTGGCTTAGAGTTGGGTGTGGCAGCATGTAAGCTTTTAATCCCCACACAACAGAGGCAGAGTTGGGCAAATCCCTGTAAGTTTGAGGCCAGAATGAGCTACATGTTGAGTTTTGGGCCAACCAGGGCTATGTAGTGAGACTGTATCTCAAAAACAAAACAACCCCTGGCTTACCTAGCTTAACAGTTTACTTAGATGGATATGTTTCATAAGTAGTTGGTCAGACCATGAGAGTTGGTGTCTAGAGTTACGTATCTTAGGGTGTGAGCTTTCTCTCTTCCACAGCTGGTCTCTGATTTGCTGTGGGATTGATCTGTAGGTGTGTTGGCATTAAGTGCTCTGCTTTGGGTAAGCTTGAAGGGATGTATTGTGCCTCTCTGGAGGCTGAGTTCTCTGTACAAAGCAAGTTGTAACACTGGGAAATTATGAACTGACATTGTCTCTCTTCAGGATTTCTCATAACTTAGGCCACTGAATTAGTGGTTGCTGATAGGTGACGTTAATGGAAAAGAATCACATAGTTGAATGAAAGTTCATTTATAATCATAGCACTCAGAAAGCCGAGGCAGGAGGATCACACATTAGAATTCAGTGTGAACTACAAAAGAGCAATCTTGTGCCCTAAACTCCTAACTTAAAGAAAACTCATGAAACAGGATTAGGGGTATGGCAGGAGCCTGTGGTCCGCTCTGCCTGACAAGGGAGCTGCAAGGGAGGAAAACGGAAGCAAGTGATTGAAGAGACTGAACAGGGTCTGTCCCTCTGTGGCTGAGCTGTCAAGCTTCTGCCATGTGGGTAGGGACATAGTTCTGAGCTGCACTGTGGGGAGAGGGTGGCACACCATGACAGACCCACCTTACCGGTCAGCGCAGCACACATTCATGTTAGAATCCTCTACCCTCAGCAAGGGTCAGCAGGACTCATCTGAAGATTTTTAGTCTACTTGGCATTATATCCTATAGTTTAATACACTTAAAATTTGTGAGACTCTGGGAATGGGAAAGAATTCAACTTAGGGACAGCGTGAAGGTCAGGTTCCACAGGCTTTGGCACGCGGACTTCTCTGATGCATAAATACTGATTTTACTTGAGAAAGTATTTTTATACGCTAGGTAGGGAATAAAGTGACTATAAACTATACTGTGGTCTGTATGGGGATGTTTTCAACTGGGCGTGAATGCTGTGGGGTGTGCTCGCTTGGTAGAAAGCTACAAGGTTCTTTTTAAAGAAACCTGGCTGCAGTGTTGTGTTCCCAGCTTGGTGGACAAATGTCTGGTAGCTCTGTGTTCTTGGTGGCTGGCAGTGGGTTTGGGGGTTACTCTTCTAATAGGAGCTTAGTAATGGCATTACATGTCTATATACTTTCTGCCTCTGTATATTATCTTGGTGGCAGTTTGTCTAAGTTTTTGCCCAAGTTTAAAGTTGATTTTTACTGAGGGTTAGGTGACAGGAAGATTTCAGTCTAAACTCTTTTTTTTTTTTTTTTTTTAAAGATTTATTTATTTATTATATGTAAGTACGCTGTAGCTGACTTCAGACACTCCAGAAGAGGGCATCAGATCTTGTTACAGATGGTTGTGAGCCACCATGTGGTTGCTGGGATTTGAACTTTGGAAGAGCAGTCGGTGCTCTTACCTGCTGAGCCATCTCACCAGCCCCAGTCTAAACTCTTGATATGAAAAGAATGGAGGGTAACTGCTTGTTGTTTTAGAGAAGAGCAGTATACACTAGCGACCTAGTTCTCTGGCTAGCCGGTTGTCAGCTTCTCTGGCAAGCTGATGTTTATTGTGTCTTTACACCAGACTTGATTTCATTTAAAATTATACATGTTACCCAGTGCTGTTTTTTTTTTTATTTGCATGTATGCGTGCATGTGGGTGTGTGTACTCCATGTACAATGATGTGTATAGGTCAGATGGCAACTCTGAGAAGTTGGCTCGTCATGTAGTGGGATCCAGATAGTGAACTCCAGTTGTGAGGTTTGTGCAGCAAAGCATTCTTACCTGTTGCAGGAGCTTTTTTTTTTTGGGGGGGGGTGTCCTGCTTGGGGTTTAATAAGACAGGGAGACATCTGTTCACCTTTTTGCTGGGGGCAGTCTCCTCAGCTAGCCTTCTAGACGCCCCAAGAGTCCCTGTAGCAGTTTTGACCTGCACTCAGCTCGCTGTCTCCTCCCAGCTCTGCCTGTCTCTCAGCTCTGCCTGTCCCAGCTCCAGCCTCAAGCTCCTTTAATTACTGCACAAAGGCACCTTTAGCAAGTCTTCTAGAGTATCAAAGCTGCTTAGCTGGTCTAGGGGTTGTCTTGAAAGGGTCATTACCTAAATATTCTCAACCATACAAAACTTGGTTTGCTAGGCCTGAGGCTCTGAGAACCCTTCAAAAGAATAATTCCATAAAACTTCAGCTACCAATCACTGACAAAGGGCTACTTCAAAGCTCAGATGTCATTACTCCAATTCAGGTCAGATACAAGAGTTCTGCTAAAGAAAAAGAAAGAAAAAACAAACAAAAAAAGAGTTCTGCTAAAATTCTGCTACACAGTCACCTCACCAGCCTGATTATTTTATAGCTATATTAAAAAGGAAATCTTGTTTTCTGTATAATGTAGAGGTGTATAATGTAATACGTCCTGTATTGATGATCATGTTTAAATTGTTCCTGGTGTTTTGCTGTTAAAATGCTGAAGTGAATTACCTTCTCCAGATGTGTTGTTTTTATAGACCTAAATATCTCCGGTGTAAGTGACTGGGTAACGTGCATGTGTAGTGCACATCTCAAAGTTGTCGTGGACTGCAGTGGCTGAAAGACTTTCCCACAGCCTTGTCAGCAGGCTGCAATCTCGGCAGGCCTGGTGTGTTACATTACAGTGTCCCTCCATAGTTAAACACTTGCATTTTTCTGTGAAGTGTCTTAGTAGCTTTCCCCATTCTTTTTTCTCTTAAACCTTCACTATATAGCCATGTTACCAGTTAACACTGTCATCTACAGTCCTGTCCACTAATTCTTATTTAAGAGCTAGTGTCTCTGCCAGGCTTGGCATATGCCTCTGATCACAGCACTCACGAGGCTGAGGCAAGATCATGAGTCCATGGCCAGCCTGAGCTTTACCGTGAGACCCTGTCTTGCTACAAACAACAAAGCCAGAAATAGAATCTCTGTTGCCCAGGCTGCTGCCAAGTCCCGGAGCTGGTGATTCTCCTGTGTCACACTCCTGAGGAGCTGGAACTATAGGTCTATACTGTCTCTTGGCATCTTTTTTTTTTCCTCCCCATTTAAAAACCCTACATAACAATTCATTCACATGAGTTTCAGTAAGCATTCCTTTTCAAGGAAACTTTTTATAAGATTAGTTCCTAAAACTGCAGTTATCTGAAATGTAAAATTAAATGCCAAGACTAAACAGTCCTCACTGTGGTGGGCATTGTGCCTGCTTTGTCTCCAATTTTTTTTTTTCCCAAATGAAAATGTAAAGCAGTCTTGGCATTTGAACTGCCAGTATGCTCTGTATACACCGGGTGGCTACAGGCAACACTCTGTGGTATCCTGTCATGCTGGCCCATCCACCAGTCTTTCTCCAAGTGACTGTACACAGTCAGTTCTTTACCTCCTCAGCGTTTATGTTAACTAGTTTCTTGAAGAAGTTCCAGGCAGGTGGAACATGTCAGTGCAGCCTTTGGGGGGGGGGGGGATTATGGTGCCCTCAGTGTTTGGAGGCACGTTTCCTTTTCCTAGTCAGCCGTTGTGCGTGTGCCTGCCAGTCAAGCAGTCAGGTGCAGCAGGGACGTTTGGCTCATTCATTGCTTTTGCTTATTCTAGAACTTAATGCAGCCCAGTCGGTGTGTACCCTGCCGCAGTGTCCCATGGTGTGACGGGCTGGGCTGAGCGCCCCACAGTGATGTGCTGTGTTCCTTTCACATGTTAGGTGGGCAGCTGGTGGAATAAAGTTGCTAGGATGTGAGTAAGCAGCTTTGTACACCTTCAGTTTATTATCTTTGTGATTAGACTATCTCAAGGAATAAGACTACCTTAAATGTTATTAGATGCTGGCATATCTTATTCCAAAGTGTCATCCTGTTTTTCTTGTCTTTTGTGTGTGTGTTCGAGAGCCCATAGGCCAAAGATTTTTTTTTTTTTTTTTGGTTTTTCGAGACAGGTTTCTCTGTCTAGCCTTGGCTGTCGTGGAACTCACTTTGTAGACCAGGCTGGCTCAAACTCAGAAATCCACCTGCCTCTGCCTCCCGAGTGCTGGGATTAAAGGCATGTGCCACCACACCCGGCTTCTTCTATACCTGATTTTTTTTTTTTCTTTTTTTTGACTAGTCAAGTGCAGTAGTGAGAAGGGGGGAAAGTGTAGAACAGGAGTTCAATCTGTAACTGACTGAACAATCAATTGAGATAACTCACTACCTTCGGACCAGCCCTATACCTGATTTTTAAGCAGCTGCTGAGGTTCCAAACTCTGGTCCCCCCCCTTGTTTGGGGGGACATGCAGTTCACTGAGTGGGCATTTCCTAAACCTGTTGACTTATTATTTGTATTTATTTTTTTTATTGATAAAACCTTTCATACATCCTGACTAGTTTATCCTCTCTCAACTCCCAGATTCTCCCCACTTCTCTATCTACCCAAGTCACACCCCTTTTGTCTTTTATTAGAATACAAACATGTATCTGCAAAATAATAAAAATTAGATTATAAACCAGAACAGAAAACAAACACAAGGGCTGGTGAGATGGCTCAGCAGGTAAGAGCACCCGACTGCTCTTCTGAAGGTCCTGAGTTCAAATCCCAGCAACCACATGGTGGCTCACAACCATCTGTAACAAGATCTGACTCCCTCTTCTGGAGNCTCACAACCATCTGTAACAAGATCTGACTCCCTCTTCTGGAGTGTCTGATGACAGCTACAGTTACTTACATATAATAAATAAATAAATAAATCTTTAAAAAAAAAAGAAAGAAAAAAAGAAAACAAACACAAAAGACCTAAAGAAAATGCACAAGAAACATCCAGACACCGAGACTCACATTCTCGAACATAGAAATCCTATAGAAACAAAATTGGAAATAAATTTATAAGCAAAGGATCTGTAAGGGAAGAAAAGGTGGGATTAAAAAGCAAACAAAAAACCCAGACGAAACTTCAAGAACACGAGTTTGTTCGGTGTTGGCCATCCACTGCTGAGCATGGCAGCAGTGGGGTGGGGGCTCCCTTAATGTGGCCACAGAGAGGCTGTTGGAGCATATTAATGTTTCTCTTGCACATAGCTATCAATCGGAGAGTTTGTGAGCTAGGGATGGGGCCTTGTGCTGCTTCCCCTCAAAACAGTAGGACTTCATCTGGCTTAGACCTGAACAGGCCACATGCATGCTGCCATGGTCTCCCTGAGTTCTTGATAGGTTTTTTTTTCCCATCTGCCTTTTCTTTGAAGACAAGCTAATACCATCTGTATACTGACTGTACTGAGTTTTCTTTTTTTTTTTTTTAAATATTTATTATATGCAAGTACAGTGTGGCTATCTTCAGACACCCCAGAAGAGAGCGTCAGATCTCATTACGGATGGTTGTGAGCCACCATGTGGTTGCTGGGATTTGAACTCAGGACCTTTGAAAGAGCAGTCAGTGTGCTTAACCGCTGAGCCATTTCACCAGCCCTTTTTTTTTTGTTATTGTTGTTTTGTTTTTTCTCAGTTTTCTGGTTACCTAGTTATTTTTGATGTTTATAGAAATTTGATCTCTTTTTTCTTTCTTTCCTTCCTTCCCTCCTTCCTTTCTCTTCAAGACGGGTTTTTATGTATAGCCCTTGAACACAGAGACCCACCTGCTTCTGCCTCTTGAGTGCTGGGATTAAAGGTGTGCACCACTACCGCCCAGCTGAGTTTGGTCTTGAGTAACACCTATGCTCTATTTTGTTCTCTGATAGTCAGCAGAATGCATCTTTGTGGTGAATGGTGTTTTTGAGAAGGGTCTACTGAGCTGGCTTCAGATTGTTATCCTGCCTATCCTGCACCACTAGGGGCAATGACTGAATTCTTCTATTGCCCTTTATTATTTCTGTGTTTTGTATCATCTTCATTAACCTTATGAAGTGATTCCACTTCATTAAGACACTTGGTGGTGCGGATGGCGTAGTTAGAGTCAGGGTCTGTTACTGGAGAGAAATTTTGCCTAGAAGGTATTAATTAGGTCATTTCCAACACAGCAAGTAGATGGCGACAGGAATCATTATTTGGAGCCTTCAGGCAAACTTCAGAAGGCTTGTGGTCACTGGTGTGGTGGTGGTACACGCCTTTAGACAGGCAGGGATACATGGAAAACCCCTGGGGGGTGGAGGAAGGAAGAAGAAAAAGAGAAGGACAAAGAAAAAGAGCAGCAGCAGGATCCTGGGTATGTGGTATTTTATTGGAATTTTGATTTGTAGCTGTTACTGATAATGAGCTTCACATGTATATTGGACATTTGTGTATCGTTGTGGTAGGTGTCATTTCAAGTAGGTTGCTTCACTTTTCTCATTTAAATATGTGTTCTGGATATCAATCTTTTACCAAATGTCTTGGTGAGGGTTACTATTTGCACCATCACCAAAAGGAATGGGTTTCTTTCACTCACACTTCCATGTAACAGTTTATCGTTGAAAGCAGTTATGGCAGGGAGACTGGGACACGGCAGGAACCCTGAGGCAGGAGCTGATGCAGATGCTATGGAGAATTGCTGCTCACTGGCTTGCTCAACCTTTCTTAGCACTCAGGACCACAAGCCCAGGGGTGACACCATGCACAGTGGGCAGGGCCTCCTGCATCAGTCACTGAGAAAATGCCCCAGACTAATCTTATGGGGGCGTTTTCTCAATCCCTTCTCTCACATGACTACAGTATGTGTAGAACTGACATAAAACTAGCCTGCACACTCCCATTTTCTCTGCTCACTCTCTGGACTTGCACTTGATCAATCTACCTTCTGCCTTCAGCTATCGAACTGCTGGGATTATAGGCATACAACCCCATGCTCAACTCAAAACGAATTTCTGCTGGCTTCATTTTCTTTTGTTGCCTGTGTTTCTCTGTCATACCTAGAACTTCACTAAACGCAGCATCATGAAACTCTTTCTCTAGCTTAAATCTCCCACTTAGGCTTTGGTTAGCTGCCACTTCTATTGATACGAGAGTCCAGCTTCCCCAACACTTGTGATGAATGTCCTGGGCCCTTCTCAGAGATGTGTGGCCTTGTATTTAAATGTTTATTTCTAGGCTTTATGGCACTATCATTTTGACTTGTTTACTGTAGTTTAAGCACTGAAATCAATTATGTTACCTCTGAATTTATACTTTTATAGAGTTGAGTAGGGAGTTCCTTGAAATAGAAATTTTAATATAATGCCCCTCCCCACTTCTGCAGAAGGACCTTAATGGATTTTTAAAAAAGGATCTTCCTATGCATGTCAGACCCTGAATTTGTGATTCCTCTGCCTTAGGCTTTAAATATTGGGCCTGGCTCCTGTAGTGTCTTGGTGGTGATATTTTAGCTTATGAACACATGGTATCTTTTAATTCCATGTGGAAGATCCTGTAGCTTGTACTGTGTAAGCTCTTGCCTCTAGTTGATCTCATATTCATTTGGTTGATGTTGTTAAGTGCTAGGAAGCAATTTTTAAGGAAGATTCCCTAGGGATAATTACGTATTTGCTTTTGGGATGGGGGTATAACACCCACAAATCTTTGGGGCTGCATACAAAGGCAAAGCGACCACACTGAGCATCCCCTCTGCCTCGTGCCTCTGTGCTACACAGCAGCCACCTTACTTCAAGCTAATTAGAACTTTGGACAATTTTGCCCCTCTTATATAGTGCCTAAAACGGCTAGTTCCTACAGGTGACCAAAACCAGTATGAACAAAGGATTAAAAAATGTTTAGCAAAAAAAAAGAAAGAAGGATGGAGGCTCAGTGGTTAAGAGCACTGGTTGCTCTCGCAGGGACTGACTGGAGTTTGGTTCTCTGCATCCAAGGGCGGCTCCCTGCTGTCTATGACTCTGGTTCCAGGGAGCTCACGCCCTCCTGTGGTCTGCATGGGCACTACATGGACATGGTGCACAGAGGCCGAGCTCATTCACATAAAAACATTTTTTTTTTTTTTCCAAAGAGAAGACAACCAACACAACAGGTTAGAATTACTTATTTTTATTTCCCCTAACTTTAACTGTTAAACTTCATCTTCACCAGCAGGTCAGACTTCTGAAATAATAATGCCTTTCCCAGGTTTTAAACCTTTTCAGGAGACAGGATTTGTTGCCATTTTTCCTCCAGAATTTACCCCAGAATTCTAAACCTGCATAGACTCATGTTTTCCCAAGTCTTAGTTGGAATCAGACAATCCAGATATACAACTATACAACATAACCATTGTAACTAAGCCATCTCTTCCCATCTTTTATTCAGTGTACTCCCACTTTTCCACAAAGATTTGTCACAAAGAGATGTTTGAATATTGTCCCTGCCTGTGGATTCTGATCTGTAGTTCAGAATATGGACTTCTCATCCAATCAGCAGTTCAATGAGTGTGGTGCTGACTGTCCTCAGCCATTAACAAATCAGAGCTGATGTTTTGTGTACCTGGCTTAGCTTTACTTTAATCTTCTACTTGCAAGATGAACCCTGTTTTCGAAAAGTCTTACTGTCCTTTATGGCTCAAGAGGGAGGGACTGGGCAGGGTCCTTGGCTTGCTCTGTGGGAGGAATTCTGAAAAGTGCACATACTTACTTCTGGAGCCATCTGGTGGGAAGCAACCGATGTTCACATAAAGAAAACTCTTGTAGGTACACCCCCCCCCCCAAAAAAAAAATCACCTGGTTCTGAAGTTATAATGCATTATCAATACATTCAAAATTTATATTACTCTTGATTCCTTTCCCTGAGATTGGGTTCACAGTTTGGTAAAGAGGTAGGTCCCGAGAGCTGAGAGGAAACTGTCTAGCAGTACCAGGGTAGCACTTGTTATTTTTTTCCCCTTTAACATTCAGGTTGCCCCTCAGAACGCATATGCAATGCTGCTTTCTTGGCAGTGGTGCTGCAGTAGAAAGTGCGACCTCGCACTGGCTCGGCAGCGCTTCTCCACTCAGCTACAGCCCAGCTTTATCACTTCATAGAAATAAAAATGCCCCAAGTTCTCCAAGATGGGCTTGTTTAGGTGTTGAAGGGAAAGGCTCAGCAACTTTTATTTATGCGCTCATTAGAGAAGATGAGCAAAGGTCAGAGCACCTCTGAGCTCTGCCTTCCCCGCGGACACCGACCTGGTTTATTTCTGTCTTTCCTACTGACTAGGGTTGGTTCTAAAGACTGGGTTCCAGGGCATCTTGCGTCTACCACGTGCGAGCCAGACCTGCCCGGCATCAACACTCTGGCCTGGTCTTGGCTTCCAGTCTTAGGGTGGGCTGGTGGAGTACTGCTTTATCAGCTGCTCGTGACAAGGATTACACACTCGCTCAGGCTTGATGCTTGAAGGAAGAGGCAGTTCATTTGTTGTGCAGGCATTACAGAAGGTTCCTCTGCAGTTTTTACATGTGTTCTGCAAGAGGATAAGATTAGGAAAGGACCACAAGAACAAGCTAAGGACAGAAAGGGTCAAATAAGGAGCTGCTCAATGCATAATCAGGTATGGAATGGCTGCTGTGTGCCAAATGGCCCTGACCAGACAGGTCACAAGGGAGCACAAGGTCAGCTATTAGAGCTAAATGAAGTAGCATGGGTGTCCCAGAATCATGTTCAGTCTCTGGAGTACACTTCATACTTCTGATCCCTACTTCTGGGTAGGGTAATTTTAAATTCTAGCAAATACCAGCATAATGAAACTAAATAAGGTCGTGGGCTAGCAATGTTTGGAGGAGCAGAGCCTTAAAATGTGTTAACTATCAAGTCAGTTCCCAGAGCACTGATGAGCTTAATGCTGCTCTTTGGTGCTCCATGAGCACTTCTGTGTTGCTCAGCAACCAAGCAATGTGTTGCTACAGTAGTGCCATCAGGGCACCCGCAACAGGATCCCACAGCAGCTCTGTAGAAAAGTCTTTAGAGAGTGACTCTGGCAACTTTCTTGTTTTGGAACATTTATGAATTTCCAACCATATATACTTGCTACATGGCTCGGCTAATCTGCTAGAGCATACTGTAATTTTGTTAAGATTCAGCATGATGTCATCCAGAATTTGGGCACATTTCTTATAATTCTTCAAGTACCTTTTTGTGATAGTCCTTTGAACATAACACCTCTTGAGCATCTCTGGGCATCATGTCTGATGCTGAAGGATACTGTTGTTAACAACTGCCCGTCTCAGCCACCAAGGACATCTGTTCTTTCCGATCTAGTCTGTTACTTTACCTACCCTGACACGGACAGGGGCCTAGTGGGAGAGCTCTGCTCCTCTCCCTTTCCTCTCCTGGCAGCAGCCTGGAAGGAGGGAGCCAAAGAGTAGGACGTGAGTGCGGCAGTCTGCTTTGTTATTTGTTAGCACTCTTCAGGATAATGGGCTGCAGCACTGGGCTGGGATGTGGCTCAGTGGAAAGCATTTGCCTAGTATATGCCAGGGGCTGGATTCCATCAACACAAAACAAAACAAAACACAGACTTAGGCCAGGGCTGTGGTGCGTGGTGCAGTATTTGAGGCACAGACAGAAAGAGCTCAAGTTTGGTGATGGTCCAGCCTATACAGCCAGTCCCAGGCCATTTGGACCATGTGGGGGACCAGGGCTCAAGACCAAAAACAAGGGTCCACCAAAATGGCTCTTCAGGTAAAAGTGCAAAATGTGAAAAACTGAGAGCCAGGAACCCGTGGCCAAAGAGAGGAGACTTTCATAGCTGTCCTCTGACCTCCAAATGACCACCAAGGCATGTGGGTAATACCCCTCCCTCCCTCTCCCCCCTTACAATTATAATAAAAAGTAAAAACAAAATGACAAAAGTATGTGCTCAGCCAATGCTGTCCTTTCTATTTCAGTATGTCCTTCTCTGCTTTTCTTTTAAAGAGTTAGTGTCTAGCAAAGGCTCACCCTTGGCTCACCCATTCCTGGCACCGTAATAACCAGCTGAGTCCTGGCTACGCTTGACAAGGAGCTGGTGGTGCAGGCCACCTCTGTAATGGGACCACTCACCTTTGTCAGGCTGTTGTCTTCCTGGCACAGCTGACACACCTGTGGCTTTTCAGAGAGCGAAGGCTGACCCTAAGACACACAGTAAGCCAGTTACCTCCCTGAGCACTTTGTCAACACTCCTAGCTTCTAAAATCAGACCACACATTGAAAGGGAAGAAACAAATTACATATCCTGCAACCTTAACTCTGAACTTTACTTATAACAAGGAAACTCAAGCCTTCCTGGCCTCCTCGCTCCGTCACCTCAGTGAGCATGAAAACACTGGCTTCCCTTTAAATCTCACAAGGCGAAGAGGAGATCTGGGCATGTCTTTCTCGTTGGTTGCCATATTGTTATTTTCAAGGTGTTTTACAATCGTTTCTCTAGGTTAAAAGTTTTTAAAAAGTTTAAAAGTGATCAAAGGGGGCTGGAGAGAATATGCAGCTGTTAGGAGCACTGGCTGCCCTTACAGTGGACCAAGGTTTGATTCCCAGCACCCACATGGCAGTTTACAACAGAACTCCTGTTCCAGGGATTCTGATGCCTTCTTCTGGTCTCTGCGCACCAAGCATGCATATGGTACCCAGACACACTGGCAGAACACACATACACATAAAATAAAAGCAAAAGATGACAACAAAATTTTTTTAAAGTGACAAAACAAAAACCAAACAAAACCCAAAACTTTTCCTCTGTTTTAGGTAAGGGAAAATGAGAGGGACAGTGACTGAGTAGTTTTAGTGCCAGTTCTTCAGAGGTGACCTCATGTGGGAAATGAGACTCATTGTGGCCTCAGTTAGTCTAAGCCAAGTGCTCTGAGCTCCTCCATGAGCCCCCATCATATTAGGATTCTCATTTACAAATCCGTTACAATGTGCATTTCTCTCTTTTATTTTTACCACCCAGATAATAGTATTTTTGTCTTTCAACACATCAAACACATGCTTCCCAGCCCTTGAGAGTGCACGCTCGACTATTAAGAAGATGCTCAACACATCAAACACATGCTTCCCAGCCCTTGAGAGTGCACGCTAGACTATTAAGAAGATGCTACACAGAGGGGGTCCCTTTGTCTTCCTCCCATGACACCTTGTTAACTGGCTAGCTATGGCGCCGTAACTTTGTAATTGAGTGCAAGGCAGGTTAAAGCGGGAGTTTTTCTTACCTGTCCCTCTGCAGGGTGAGTCAGAAGCCTACAACAGAGAGATACAAAGAGCAGCAGTTATCACATTACTCTAAGTCCTTGATACCTCGCGAGAAATGACAAGACACTCATTACATAAGCAAGCAATGCCCCCATCTTTGTACACTGCTGGGAACGGCGTATGTATTAATTGGTCTCCAAGATTCTAGACATTTTAGTTAAATCTTTTACTAGACGCTATCTGATCCTTGATATACATTACATTCTGATTCACAAATATATATGTAGTTATAGTTTACCTCTCCTTGTTACAATCTAAAAAATGCCATTTGTCTTGTATCATGTGAAACATGGATGGCTCATTAACCATATATTTTTAAAGCTTTATTATATCTGACACTATGGGAATTTACCCATTATCGTATGCAATGTATTTGTCTTCTTTCCTCAAATACTCTTACAATGAAAGCTTTAGAATACTAATCAGGAAGTAAATGAATCAGATTGGTCATGAGACATATATAAAAATCCTTTTCAAACAGGCTGAACTCTTTCTTCACAAGAGTAGCTAAGAGCCAAGTCCTTTTCAGTAAAAATGCAGCCCACTTATAAGGGGTCATGTAATCTTCAACTGAGAGGCAGGGGACTAGACCAAGGCCCTAAATATTCCCTTAACATGCTGTCTGGATTTTCCCTGACCAATTACATTAGTGCATAGGAGGTCTGTGATTGGACAGTGAAAAGGTGGCGGAGCTAAGAGTTGCAGTGAGAGGGAGTGTCCCAGAGGATAGAGAAGAGAACCAAGATGGCTTCGGACGTGTACCTGCTTTTATTTTTCTAGAATGCTATATAGTTGGATCGCCTTTGTTTGTCAGGTAGTAGCATTATATTTTTTTCTCTAACATGGTAAAGTTACTGTTAAAAAGTCAGGGCCTATGCTTTTCTCTTTGTTTTTCTTCTGAGACAGGGTTTCTTTGTGTATCCACTACCCAACAAACCTACGCTTTTTTGTTTTCCACCCAAGACAGAGTTTTTCTGTGTAGCCCTGGCTGGCCTCAAACTCACAGAGCTCCACCTGCCTCTGCCTCCCGAGTGCTATGATTAACGGCATGCACCACCTTGTCCAGCGCCTATGCTTTTCATAGTGAGCAGTTCAGATGAAAGTTAAGAAACAGGGATGAAGGCAAGCTGAGACCCTTACGGGGAAGAAAAAAATAAGGCATAAGGGAATGAGGGTATTTACCTCAAACTTAGCAGGTGAGTGGAAACAATCACACTAATGTTCCTTTACAAACATAAGAACTATAGAGCTTCATATTCTTTAGATCCCAATTTAATAAAAATCTACACACACACATGTGCACACACACACACACACACACACACACACTTAATTTTTTAACAGGTTACCAGTATAGCCCATATACCAGTTGGCGCTGAATTCACCTCCTGCTTCACCTATCTAATAGCTGGTAGGTGTAGGTATTTAAGTGGTAATTTAAGGGGTTAATCCTGGAAGAGTCCCAGGGCGGGCTGACTGCCCCTGTGATCCAGCTGGTATATTGTGTGGTTTTCCTTAACTGCCTTCTACTTCACAGCTCAGTGGCCATCCATCAGGAGCTCCCTTCCCACCACTCCAAAAATGACTTAATAGCTTAGCAAAACTCGCATTACAGACACCTGTGGCTTTCTTCCAACGGCTTCTTTAGTTTAACATTTTCCTCTTGGATTCTATGCTTTCCATCCTGCCAAAAGAAAATAGCTCAATCATTAGTTATTCAGGACACTACTGTGATGACATCACAGGTTTCCTCCGTAATGTCTCGGCTTGAGGAGAAAGTGCTTCCCCTCCCCTCCCTCCCTTTCTGCTTTAGAGAAAGGACTTAACTTTCAAAGCACTTTTCTCATACTCTACACCAAGTAGTTCTTTAGAAGTAGATATTTCTGGAGCATTTTTTATTTTCTGAATTTAAACAAAACCCAAAGGAATGCCCTCTTCAGTGGGCTCAAGAGAAGTCGGCTCTTGGGAAATGTATCTGACTTTTCTCTGACTAGCTAGCTGTATGATCCTCTGAACATTCACATAGCTGCCCCACTGCCAAGGACTCCCGCCTGTACTCAAGTGAGTTTCCTGGTGGAAGGGCAACGGCCCCAGGCTGGCAAGGCAGCTTGGGTAGTTTTTAGGTCAACTTCTGTGAGAAAATATATACACACATACCACTGCCTGCTCTAAACTGCTTCCCACCTACTCTCAAAGGTCTACCAAGTTCTAGAGCAGTCAAGTATCAGGGAAGACAAGTTCTTCTTAGGGCAAATCAAGACTGAGAACCTTGCAGCCTGCTTGGGAAAGCACAGCCAGCCAGCAGACCTCCTTACACCCCTCAGATTTCCATGCGCTCAACTAAGTACTGAGGAGCACATGGCATGGCGGGTCTGCACATTTCCACCAGTAACATGTACAGTGTCATTACTTTCTGCTCATCACTCCACTGTAATGCAGCAAGTTAGCAGCTTATTCTCTAGAAATTATAATTCCCCACGTCGTTGTACATATTAATAGACACAAAGGTGCTCGCTCCTCGGAACATAAGTGTCTCACGTTTTTTAACTCTGCCTCTTCCAGAGGCTGGTAGAACTGTGGCTGCTCACCCCCACAGGTGCTAGAGACCTTTCAAGACTGTGTATAAAGTTTTATTCTCTTCTTTAACCACTCTACATGCCATTCCCTTCTGTAACTCTAGTTTCTTTTCTTCCTCAAAGGACCTCCTTGCATATGTTCATACATGTATTCGGACTCCAAGAAATACATGCTTATTACAATGCCATAATAGTTTTACTAAACAGCAGAGGAAAGGAGTCACTTTTCCAAACTGAGCAAGATCATCTTAGAGGTCAGCTCAGGATCCCGCTCTCCTCCCATCCTAGCCTGCTTTGCTGTCTGCAGATGGTAGACCACAGCAGCTAAGTAGTGGGCCACGAGAGACCTGGCAGACCCATCAAGCAGCTCATAGAATGTAAGTGGAATAAAGCAAGTGAGCGGAGAACACACGTTACCATGCGCAGCTCTGGCTTCTGGGCCCCCTTCCCTGAGGTGCCCCTGTTTTGTGACTTCCTCTCCTTTTCTTGTTTCAGTTCTAACTCCAGCTGAGTCCTGGTGAGGTGGGAGAGGAGAGGATGAAAATTCTGATTTCTGTAGTCATATATTCTAAAGAATGCCAAACCTTGCCCTTAAAGTTCAGCAATTGAGTTTTAATGCCTGAGAAAGTTCCCAAAAACATATGGGCAACTGAGCTGGAAGACAGTGGAGCACAGTAGGACTACTGATGCCATAACACGTGAAGGCAGCTTACTCCTTCTGTGGCAATTCAGAACACATGGTAGGAACACCCAGGTCCAGTAGGTCAACTTTTACATTAACTCCTAACGAGGAGTTGCAGTTTTCTGGGTGAAAACAAGCTGACTACAAGCGAGGGAGAGCATTTTGAGTTTTAGTAAGACATCACATTATCTGGCTGGTCTCCAGGCATGGGCTCAGTTCCACACAGCCCATGCCCAAGCCTTGGTAGTCCTCGCTGCCCTTGGTAGCTTTGAGATTCACAGCTGTACTTCTTCACTAGCAGTCAGTCATGACTTGAGAGATGGCCCATGAGAGTACTTAGGGTTAGTCAGGGAAACAGGCTTTAAAAGGAACAGTGTAGTCATATACTAGCTTAATAATGTGAACTGCAACACACATTAAGCTGTCATTCTATCTGAAAGTAGGGGCAATAATATAACCTATTAAAAGGACCGACATTAGGACATTAATGTGTGTGAGGTGTTCTGAAAAGTACACAACCCACTACAGGAATGGAGAAGACATTAACCATTATCATTAACATCGTATTAGACATTAGTTACTATGTATTTGAAAACTTGGTCTCTAATTCTCCTTTTTAATTCAGTTTTTGAAGGCAAGAGGCTTCAGGCTCCTCCTGTCTCAGTGACATTTTAAGCCTGTATCACCAGGTCCTTGGCCAGTTCCTAATTATTTAATCACAGGGATGCTCCGTGGATTTTGGAACTGTTCAGACCTGTGAAGCTTTCTGAGTTCTTCCTGTTCATAAAGGACACTGGCAAGACCAAGCCAAGAGAGCTCCAGACCTGATCCCCTCCTTGCTGTACCCACCACAGCACCCTGCTGGTCAAGCCGCCCTGCTCACCGCTGCCTGGTGAGCGCCTCCACTTCCAGCTGCAGACTGTTGATCTTGTCTCCGAAGTCCTGTTTGAAGAGCCGGTTGTCCAGCTCAGCAGACTGGCGGCCTCGCTCAGCCTGGCGCAATCTGGATGTGAGCCACATGAACTTGTGATAAAAAACAAAAGCCACGGTGGGGAGGAAGACCAAGTTCACAAACACAAAGTAAAACAATCCAAGGAGGAAGGTATGGTGAGACGGAGGGGGACAATGCAGGACACAGGAAGAAATAAATGATGAAGGGGAAAAAGATGGAGAAGAAACAAATTCTAAAGAAAAACAAGATGAAGGTGAAGCAGGCAGAAGAGAAGCCGATTTTCTATTTTTTTTTTTTTTTTATTCTAGTACTACAGTTTACAGCCATTAGATGATCAACAACAAGACATCACTTTTGGAAATCCATATCCAGAGCCACCCTCAGGTACAGAGTAATTGATGTTGAAGCCACTGGCTTTCCTTCCTAACACTGTCTTCTACATACAGCCGGAGCACGCAGGAACAGCTCCCTCTCCCGTGGGATTACCACCATTTCCTGATCCTCCCTGTGCTGCAGGAAGCCGGAGGACATTCTGTAGCAACCTTACCCAGGCTTCACCTCCACAAGGACACACACTGTGAACGTCTGGCTGCCTCTTTCCTTTCCATTCCTATCAGGTGTATGTGACCAAGCAGACAACTCAGCATTGGGGTTCCTAAGACTCCTGACCGTGTTCTCTGGAAGATTCTCATGTATTCTTTCTTCTAAATGTCTTATAACTTTGCACCTATAAAGAATCATGTTTTAGAGGGTGAAATATTTGAGGCTTTCTATAGTAGAATTTAGAGGCATGCTATGTTTAGTCTAACTTTTATTGATTTGATTCTTCCTTTTAGATGCTCAGGTAAAAAGCGACTCATCACCGTTAAAGGCTGATGAATGGTAGAACGCAGTAGGCGCTTTATTTATGCAGGTGCAAAATTGTAAGAATTCAAATGAGTTCAGGGCCACAGGACCCTCCATGAGGTTGGCTCTAACTCGGGCCTGGTGAGGACCTATAGAAATGCATGAACTCTGGTGCACTCTTAATTCTGGTTTGCCAAGAAGGAAAAGATTTTGAAGAGCTGGAAGCAAAGGGGTTAGCTTTGCCTCTCTCTCAGCACAGGCTATGCTACATGGGCCTTGTGCGAATATCGCTGGGCGGAGTAAAGGCTCATGATTATAAAAGCCTGCCTCCCCAAATCAAAAATAGTTCTTTTTTAAAATCAAAGTATTTATAGAATTATTTACAATGTAGAGCCTAGAAAGGGTTAGATCTGTGGTCACTTAGAAAAGGCCCTGCTAGTATTGCTCGTGGCTATTGAGGATCTTTATTTTGATATTAAACAATAATGCCAGTGTATTATTCATTTCTCATTTGGATTTCTTTTATTTTATTAACTAGATTAATAGTTTCCCAGAACGTTTAGCAAATTCTCATTACAGAAAAAGTGATCGAAGCTCGTGGGCAAGTGCTGCAGGGGAGGACAACAGGCAGGATTCCACTGTGGCCTCATGGAGTCCAGCAGGGCTGCAGAGCAGATGTGAACGTCGCATTTGTATTGACGTTCTCTCTGAGCTACCTAGGTAGTAAGTGGGATGTCGGAGAAGGGCAGAGGTAGAAGAGGGCGGTGTTAGAGGGGTCTCTCAAGCTTCCACGCTGTGATGGTAAGAGCTACCTAATCACTACTTTGTTTCTACGTTCTAAAGAAATGTAAGGATGCTGTTTTTCTTCTTGTCCAACATCACTAAGGCAGAAATAAACTGCAAGCAATCTTGGTAACTGAGAACAGAACTGTAATGAAATACTAAATCCTTATCTTGGGCTGGGGGTTGATTGAACCTACAGAAGTCAAGAGAAGAGGGGTCATGGCCTAAGAGGCAGGGCTACTTTAGAAGAGCCCCGGGTCACCAGGTTCGCTGGTGCGGGCAGAGGCCCGCCGACAGAGTGTTATCACTAGCAAGCACAGGCAGTGCTTCTGTCCCCAGGCTTCCTAGAAATGGTCTTTTGATTTACTGTTCAACTCAGAAATATTTCTCAAAGTTTATTTGGTATTTAATGAGGAATTCATACCAAAATTTCTAACTCTGGGGTGCGGGAGGGGAAAAACAGCAGCAACCACACCACCCGACCTATGTAACCATCTATTGTGTTTTTAAGTCCAACAAATTCAAGGTCAATTTTTGGTGATATTTTATATAGAGTCAGAGCTTAAATGTAGGAATTTCAGATTTCTTCCTTTTATAGTTAATCTGTAACATCAGACTCATGAGGTGACCAACTGCAAAACGTTTAATGATGCTTTGGGATCAGTTTATTTGCTGCACTATTTAAGGTCTTTGCCTGTTTCACCAAATCTTTTTCACTTAATAAAATAAAAATAAAAATGAGTTGGAAGGGTAATGAGAAAATGGATAAACAGGAAACAAAGATAGTAAGAAGATATGTCAGCCAAGTCATTATTTTAGTTCTGTTGGCCTTAATGCCAAGTTAAAATTCACTGAGGAACACTTTCAAACACTTCAAAAAGTACAATTTATGAACATGGACATCAGTTTATTAAATCATAAACATATCAGTGCTTATGAACAAACAGTTGACTACTCTGCCATATAAATGGATTCTTTTTTTATCTATCAGCCATAGCAGTATCAATCACTCCAAAGGTTTCAACTTCATTTATAGGTTTATAATTAACTTTAGCATTAACATTAATATGTTCTGCTGTTTAAGATACTCCCTCCCTGATTCCCGGAAGAATCATCTGAAGCAAGCCACCCATTTCATTCATTCATTCATTCATTCATTCATTCATTCATCCATTCATTGTCAATTTATGCCATGTACATTCCACAACTGTGACAGAATGGAAAGGTTAGCTAACTAACTAGAAGGAGCTCACTTTCAGGAGACATTTCTAAAGACTTCAAGGTGAGGTGCACAGTGAGAAACGCCAGGGCAGGATGGGAAGAGGTAGATATAAAGCATCATTTCTAGCTGGAAAGAAGCACCAGAGGAAGCCAAACTCAGGTGGTGACATCTGAGCCATTGTGTGAAAATGTATTCCAAGAAGGGAGTCGGGAGGGAATATTCGTAATTGGAATAATCAGAAGAGCGAGGGAAGGAAAGAGTGGAGGGCGTGGCCAAGGTGTACTAAGGGTGCTGAGCAGCTGTTAGAGGTAGAAATGTCACGTGACCTTGGCTGCTACATCGCATTGACATTGGAGGTCTCAAGAAGCAGACATATTTTGGGGAGAACTACAAGTACAGGTGAGCAGGATCTAGCAGAAGATGAAACCTCCAGACTCCATACGGGGAAGTCCGAGGAGAGACACACTGGAGGTGTTAGTGGAAGTCATACAACTACTCAGGAAGGGACAGAAGGGAGATGAGAGAAGAGAGAAACAGTTACAGATGAGAGACAAAGCAATGGTCAATGCCTTCTGGAATCCCCACCTCACCTAGTATAAAAATATTTAGAAACTTTAGTGATAAACAAAACTATACAATCACAAACTGTATTTACAGAGGGTCTCACTCTTTAACCAAGTCTAGCCTGAAACTCACTATATAAAGACCATTTTTTTAACTTAAAAAACTAATGAAAATATAACTTCATAGTTTCTTACCTTCTTTCTCTTCCCTCCAGCCTCTCCTGTGTTCCCCTTTATACACTCTCAACCTCAGGGCCTTCCAACCGACTCAGGTTGGGTAAATTTTCTGTGTTCATTTGCTGAACAGTTCTCAGCCCTCCAGTACTGAAGAGCCATTACAGAACGGCGTGTTTACCTTTGCTCCAGCCGTTTGATGGTGGCAGCCATCTGATTGGTCTTTTCCTCCAGGCGACTGTTCAATTCACTTTTCTGTTTCACCCCTAGGTCTGAACTCTGTTGGAAAAGAATTAAGAGATTTATACTATGCTTTAAATCATAATGGCAAACAGGAAATAAATGGAAATACTCTCTACATTTCTGTGTCAGTTAATTTCCAGTTGAAAAAAGAAAGCCAAGAAGCATTTTTAGTGAAATAAATATTGTTATGTGAAGCTTGTGACATTATCAGAAGGCTCATGGATTTATCATGATCTAATGCAATTTTAAATTAGGTGACACACTAGAGTATAAGTTATAGGATACAAACATTTATATTAAATTAAAATATATTTAAATAGTATATGAAAGAAAAATACAATATAAAAGTAGAAAGAGAACTAGGTGCAAAGAGGAGAGTGGGGGTGTGGGGACGAGAGGAAAGAGGACAATGGGAAGAAGAAAACCAAGTATCACAGGTCCTCTCATGTAGAACCTAGGTTTAAATACATATTATTTATCTACAAAATAATACATATTATTTATATTCATAACATAAAAATAAATATTTTTTAAAAAGAAAAACACCCTTATTTTGAGCTGGAGCTGTGACTCAGGGGAAAAGGGCACATACTACTCTTGCAGGGGACCTGAATTCGATTCCCAGCACACCGTTAGCAGCTCATGAACCCCTATACTTCCAGATCTGGGGGCTCTAACACCTTTGTGGACACCTGGCCTCAGACCTGCACACAGACATAAAATAAAAAGAGAGAATCCCACATCTCGAGGATGGAGAACCCCACATCTCGAGGATGTCTGACTTAGGCTCTATTGCTGTGAACAGACATCATGGCCCAGAGCGACTTGGGGAGAAGGGGTTCATTTCACCTTCTCAGTCCATCCCTGGGAGTAGTTAGAGCAGGAACCTGGAAGCAGGGATTGAGCAGAGGCTGGAGGACGGCTGTCCCTCCTGGCTTGCCCAGACTGCTTTCCTATAGCTCAGGTGCACCCTGGGCCCTCGTCAGCTATCCATCAAGAAAATGGACCACAGGTTTGCCCACAGGCCAATCTAGTGGGGCTGTTTTCTCAACTGAGGTTCCCTTTTCCAGAATAATGCTGGCTTGTGTCAAGTTGACATAAAACTAGCCAGCAGGGGATGCTTAAAAAAATGAAAAAAGAAAAACTATTTGATTCCCCTTTACTATGTGAAAGGTGGCCATGATTTTCATGAACAGCAGCAGAAAACTGTATGACAGTCTGAGTATTCGTTTGTGGGTAGCTGGCTTCCTAAGATGACATGACTCTCTCCTGGTCTGTGAAGTGAGTCTACACAAGAGGCGTGCTGCGGGCAGCACCAGGAGTTCCCAGAGCCAGGGGCCTCACTCCTTGTCTTTCGTTTACCTGCAGTTTAAAGGCGAGCTCATGCTTAAGAGCCCGGAGGTCGTCCAGCTGCTGCCGCAGAGACACCAGGGCATCCTGCTTCTCACAGACATCCCTCTCCAGCATCTTCATAGCCAGCTCCATCTCCTGCCTCATGCTGATCTGCTGCTCCAGCTCCTTTTCGACATCCTGCCCCAAAGACAGACAAACTGCTCGTACTCCTTCCTCAATGAAGTAAACGCCATATTTCTGACGAGAAAGGGTAGATGAGAACCCTTTGTGCAGACTATTTGGCAGAAGACTCAAAGGGTATTTAAGAGACATTAATAATAACAATTAGGATTAAGAAGAGGAGCATTTGCTGGGTGTTTTTGATAGAATAGAGGCACTCTGGTCCCTGGAGTAACAGTTCAGTTACTGGGAATGGTTAATATGGCAGAGTGGAGTTGTATCACAGAGTATGAAACTCTTTGATTTCTACCATAATCATAGCAGCATTATTTCGCAGATACACAATCTGGAGTTCTTTTGTATCCAGGCTATGCCCAAGGCACACCTTAGTTCATGTTCATATTCATATTCTCTCTCTCTCTCTCAAAAGATTTATTTATTTGTTTTATGTGAGTACACTGTAGCTGTCTTCAGACACACCAGAAGAGGGCGTCAGATCTTATTACAGATGGCTGTGAGCCACCATGTGGTTGCTGGGAATTGAACTCAGGAACCTCTGGAAGAGCAGTCAGTGCTCTTAACCGCTGAGCCATTGCTCCAGCTCCAGTTTCCTGTCTCTTAAACTGTGATTCTACATTTGACAACTTTCAGGTTTTGTATCATGTGTTCCCTTTAACTAGTTATGATAAAAATCAATCAAGCTACCTCATGCTGACATTATTCCTAGTATACTTCTTATAGAAAACATTTTAATACCTAATTACAAACATACAGACAGTAAATGTTTGTTATTTTAAGCACATTAAGAAGGTTCAATTTTCAGAAAATGTGAATTTTCTGTCATGTACTCTTAACTTGAGGTAGCTTCTTAGTACAAATTAAGCCACACCTCATTTTCACCTTTCCACATTCTTAGAGACACATAGAGCTTTTAGCGGGGTTCTGTGGTTTTGCATATTATCTGATTTTTCAGAAGCTAATAGATAAATACTAAGATTACTAACATACTAATATTAGTAAACTCTTATAGAATAGTATTCCTTCTTAGAAATAATTATGAGCTATACACACACATATCTACACATGCATATCTACTTTAATTTCTTAAATAATCTTAAGTCCAGCACTGGATAATTTTTCCATTTATGTTTAAGATGAAGAAAAAATTCAGATATATAAAGCTAAAATTAAAAGTATCATTCTCAAGGCTAGAGAGATGGCTTAGTGGTTCTTCCAGAGGTTCTGAGTTCAATTCCCAGCAACCACATGGCAGCTCACAACCATCTGCAACTCTAGTTCCAGGGAGTTCTGATACCTTTAAACTCCAATGTACATAAAAATAAATAAATAAATAAATACATACATACATACATAAATAAAGGAAAAGTCTGAGAAGAATAGCGTGGCATACCCCATACCATGGCATACTCCTGTGATCCCAGAGGATTATAGACAGGAGGATTGTAAGTCAGAGACCAGCCTGGGCTTCACAGCAAAACCCGTCACACACAAACACCACTCCACACACCCAGTGTTCCTCTACTCCACACTGAGAGTGACAAGACGCGATTGACAGAATTGCTGGTGAGAATACCCAGGATGCAGACTCAGAACCATTTATTGGGAAGAGGGGTGAAAAAGAGCTGAGCATGGTGGTGCTCCTTAATCCCAGCACCACCGAGGAGAGGAAGGCCAGTCAGAGCCACACACCACCACCAAGATCCTGTCTCAAAACAAAACAAACAAAAAAGCACATATGTGGGCAGTGGCTAGAAATAGTTTTATAGGATTTGTAAAACAGGGGCGCACGGCTGAGCCTGGGCCTTCTCTCTCAGATGAAGCCTCCCAGAGCCCAGCCTTCCCATGGGGCCCGGCTACTAGAACTTAGGGAATTTACCAATCGTAACTGTGTCTCCTCCTTCAGATGCTTTCTGGCTTCGCTCAGCGCTTGCCCTTCTGCAGTTCTGTCTTGTTTAGGACCCTTGAAAAGATAAATAAGAGTACACATTTAAGAATTTAAAACTCTATCAAATTTGCAGATACAACAAAGAAACTCAAGTTGAGTATATTTAAAGGTTATGTTGAATTGGGGGTTGCTGTATCCTTAGTTAAGACCCTACAATGAGTTACCAAAATAGGTAGTGGAGTTCCCCAAATCAGTCCTGAAAATATTCTCCTGGCTCTGTGTGGTGGCTCATGCCCATAGTCTTAGCACTTGAGGCTGAGGCAAAAGACTTCTGTAAGTCTGAAGCCAGCCTGGGTTACAGACTAGCCTAAACACATACATACACGTATGGACACACACACACACACACACACAAACACAAGAAACAAGGGAATGAGTTCAGTGTAGGTGGTAGAGTATGGCTCAACCTTCATGAAGCCCTGCATTCAATCTCTAGCACCTCATAAACCTAGAAACAGTGGCTCATATCTTTAACCCTGGCACTTGGGAGGTGGAAGCAGAAGGATTAGGAGTTCAAAGCCATCCTTGGTTGCATACCAAGTTCAAGGCCAGTTTGGGTTACATAAGACCATGGCTCAAACAAACAAAACAAAATCAAAACAAAACATAAACTCTGATATGATATTCACTGCAGAATATGAGTTGGTTCAGAGGTTTGACTGGTACTATATTCTTTGTCCAGAGATTTCACATGCACTATCTTTGTCCAGAGATTTGGTGGAAATAAGCTTCCAAAGAAAACTGCCTGAGTATTTAGCTGTTTGGTGATGTTCATGATTAATGTCAAATACTACTATTATTCATAGGTCTTATGGATGGCTCTGTGCTGCTTGTATTATTATGTTAATTCCATCCCCTGGGAGGGGTTGTCAGGAATGAGGAATGAGTCACATACTCAGGTAGCTTCTTGTGAACTAATCCCCTAATTAATAAAGGAGCCAATCACAGGGCGAGTAGGTGGGACTTCCGGGTTGGATAGAGGAAGAGAGGAAGCAGGAGGGAGTAAGGCGCTTTTTAGACAGGGGTAGTGTGAGAACAAGATGTAGTTACATGTCTCCTGGTTTCAATGGATTTCAGGATTTGCCACTGGAGGATTTAGATTTAATAAGGACTAAAGTTACAAGATTAGGATTTTAGTTGCTTTGCCCAGTGATTTAGTTCTGAACTAAGTTCGTGTTGTGTTTTCCTTTATGGGGCAGCTTGTCTGGGTTCAAGAGAGAAAGGTATGGCATCAAAGCCTGAGGTGCCCCACAAAGGCCATGGGGGATTTGAAACATGGGGTTGACATTGGTAGCAACTGGTCAGTGGGAACCTAGCAAGCTGGGTGGAAAGACTGGAGTTCTGAGTCAGAGAGTCTGCATAAAAATGGGTCGGCCACTGCCTGGGAGTGCATGGGGCAGAGAGTTGCCAGCACAAGTGCGTGCTGGTTTGGTTGTTAATATTTCCTGCAATACATAGGAAACTACTTTTACGCTGACTATAACCCTTGAAGAGCACTAGCAGTAGCAAGCAAAGGTACCAGTGAGACCACAAGACAAACAGGTAACCCTACAGCCATGGCTGACAGAAGGTCTAGCAATTAGAAACCACAGGACAAACAGGTAACCCTACAGCCATGGCTGACAGAAGACCTAGCAATTAGAATACCCCCGAAAGTAGCAGTGTCATAATTTAGAACAATTATGGAACCAATCCATTGAAAGGTCTAAGGGCATTACTTTATGCTCCCTAAGGCTGAACACGAGTATAAGCCTCTTATAAGCCCAGTTCTTAGGAGGCAGGGGCAAGAGTTTGAGGTCACACAGTGAGCCTCTATCTCCAAGAATAACACCAAAAATAAAGTAAGATGGAATTGATCAATATAAAATAGATTTACAAAACTACACTGTATAAAAGCGTGGTCCTTGGCTAGGCAGTGGTGTTGTGCACCATTAATCCCAGCACTGGGGAGGCAGAGGAAGGCAGAACTCTGAGTTCAAAGCCTGCCTGGTCTACATAGGGAGTTCCAGGACAGGAAGGGTTACACAGAAAAACCCTTGAAAAAGTGAAACAAAAACCAACCAACCAACCCATCAGCACGGTCCTGGTCCTTGAAGGTATTTAGAAAATTCATTTACATGCTCAATAGTTCCCACTGACAGCAGATAATGAGGTTACTCACTTTTTTTTTTGGTTTTTTGAGACAGGGTTTCTCTGTTTAGCCCTGGCTGTCCTGGAACTCACTCTGTAGACCAGGCTGGCCTCGAACTCAGAAATCCGCCTGCCTCTGCCTCCCGAGTGCTAGGATCAAAGGTGTGCGCCACCACGCCCGGCTGAGGTCACTCACTTTTAAGGAGTAGTTGTGTAAAAATAATGGTGTATTTATTATCACAGTTAAAAACATGCATGTTTTGCCTGCACGTATGTCTGTGCACACTTGTGCATCTTTGTACCCTCATAGGGCAGAAGAGGAAACTGGATGCCCTAGAACGGAAGTGTAGTTACAGACGGCTGTGAGCTGCCATGTGGGAGCTGAGAATTGAACCTGGGTCCTCTGGAAGAGCAATGACTTTCTTAATCACTGAGGCACCTCTCCAGTTCCGTTGCCAAGATTTTAACAACCGATCACAGTACAAACCACTAGCGCACATAAACAAGAGCTTGAATTAGTCTTTCCTGGCACAGTCACTTTCTAAGTCTCTAAACAAACATAAGCAGTGGTGATGCCTAGGAGCTGTCGAAGGGCAAAGGGCCAAAGGGCAAAGGGCGAGAACCTCTGAGCTGCACCCTGTTCTCAGTCACACACAGTGAAGAGTAAGCTTGCCACTCAACAGTGCCCAGGAGCCCACCGCAGACTCTGCCCTGTGGCTTACAGAGTCCTTCCTCTCCACAAATGGCTTAGGACCTGCTAAAGATTTACCTTCCGATTGGATTCCAGTAGATAGGAGCTTTCTTCTTTAACTCGTTCCATTTCTTCTTGTAAGGTAATAATTCTGTTGTTCGCAACGGCAAGCTGTTGACCAAAATAAAAAAATAACTTTTATTCTTTGATTAAATAGAATAATTTATGATCTGCTAAGACATAATTTCAAGGCTTGACTATCCTTAGGACTCTATAGCTAAGGGAAGCTATCCATCACCCACTCAAATTTTCCCTATCATCCAGATATATGGTGCACACCTGTAACCCCAGCATTCTGAAGGCGGGGGCTACTAAGCTCTCTTTAGCTTCAGCTACAAAATGGGATTCTGTCTCAGAAAAATAATTGTCCTAATGAGGAACATAGGAAAATATCTCTCAAGTAGGTAAAATAAAAATAAAACCCACCCAATATTGCTTCTTTAAATGTGAATACACTATTTTATGTGTGTGCCTGTGTTGTGTGTGTGTCTTGTGTACACAGGCACACAGGCCAAAGGTTCATATTGGGAGTCTTCCTTTAGGTCGTTCTCCCTTACTTTTTGAGGCAAGGTCTCTCATTGAACCTGAAGCTAACATTTTGGCTTAGAATGGCTAGCAGTGAGGCCCCAGGATTTGCCGGTGTCCAGCCCTGAGGGCTCGGGCCACAAACACAGGCCACCATGCCCACCTTTTACCAGGTTCTGAGCATCCAAATTCAGGTCCTCATGCCCACACAGCAAGCACACCATGCACTTGGGGACCTTGCCTGCTCTGTGACCTTCTTCCTACGCCTCAACACTACGAGTGTTTACTTCAAGGGCATCTCCATGGCTACTTTCTAAACACATCTAGGAAGAATGCTTCTAAATGTTCAGAGTGAGGTCCTGTCTAAAAAACAAATGACCAGAAGACAGTGACACACTGCCTAAACAGGGGTTTATAAGGTATTACTTCCTGTCATGGGAGTTGTGCTATGAACCCTCCAAAAGATCTTTTACAGGTAATTCCAGCACTTAGGAAGCTAAGGCAGGAGTTTAAGGACAGAGTGGGCTAAACAAGACTCTTTCAAAAAGATGCAAAATTAATATATTATCTATCTATGTTCTCAAGAAAAACTAATTAGCATGTTCCCAATTAGTGCACTGAATTTATTTAAACCAAGTTTATCTCATTGTACATAAATGGGCAACTAGAAAGAGCAAATGAGCTCTGCAATCTGGATCACTGTGCTTAGGTCTTGATGGAAATATTCTATTAAACACAGGCTAAGCTACAGATTTCACCTCCTAAGCAGATTTTCAAACCTGGGTTTCTCTTCTTGCTCTATGGTCCTTCCTGAGAGCTTTCGAATTTGTATTCTTTCCTCATCTCCTGAGTAATTTTGGAGCTGAAAGAGGAAGTCTGAGTGCCCTCCTTTGCAGCCAGTGGGGGACCCGGGCTTTCTCAGAGGTCAAGTGAGCTAGTGAGTCAGGCGCACATGACAGTAAGTGGCACATCTCAGAAGCAGGGCCACTGGAGTCCTGGCTAGTGCTGCTTGTGTCAGCCATATTCTAGAGGAAAGACGGGTCAGGCAGGGGTCAGGAGCTGTGTTCCAGAGAAATCTCTGTCTAAAGAGGTGGTGGAGTATCTTTGTCTAGTTGTACCACATCAACAGTGGCCTAAATGCTTACTAAATCCTGAGTATCATGCTCTATGCTAATACTCCAGGCTGCTCACACAGTTGCCTGGCAGCACAGCTATATAACCCACTTGGAAAATCAGGTCCTAAACACACAGCCGGGACAAGCACTTATTTTCTATAGCAGTTCTTATCTGAAAAGTCAAACCCAAGGTAATAGGAGTGATCGGTTTCTTAGTGTAAAATATTAAATTTTACAGGTTAAATAATTTCCAAAACACTTACTTCTTCTGTCAATTTAGTGTTGGATTTTTCTAACAGATCTACTTTTGTCTGAAGGTTGTTTACAGTTGCACTATTAAGAGAAGAAAACAAAATGTTAAGTTTCTTTTGAAAAACAGGACAACAGCCTGCACTTGCCTCCCTAACCCCACCACACTTAGCAGTCTTTATCAACTATCTAATAGTTTACATATTAATTATAGAGTGGGTTTCTAATTATTCACATATGCATACACACAACATGTTTTGATCATCTCTGTATTCTAATCCTCTTTAATGCACCCAATTTCTGCCAGTCTGGTTTGCTCTTCCGTGCTGTGTCCTCGGCATGGGAGGCTGTACTCAGTACTTGCTTCGTGAAATCACCGAGTGCGTGTGATATGATGCGTTCTAAGCTCTCCCTAGCGACCTGAGACATCACAGCCTACGCGTACAGCAGTTACTCCTGCGGTGTCTCACTGCACTGTTGTTAACCTGTCACAACAGTGTTAGTCAGGCGTCTGTAACTCGCGAGAATGAGACACAGAAAGGGTAAGAAGAGTAGAGCTCATATTAGAGTGTCAAATATCGCCACAACTTTGCTTGGCTGATGTCGTCACAGAGCATTACAGTCATGTTTACTTCTTGATCCCCCAGAGAAAATGGACTTAAATTGTTCTTGAATTTGCTAGCTGGAAGTAAGACTACTCAAAATTTATACTGATCCTGTGAGAGGATGCTAGGAATGAAGAAAGGAAATAAAAGTGTCCTTTGTCACCATCCTTTCTGTAGGTACCATCTGAAGTATGAATGTCAATATAATAGCTTTCTCTGAGACGGAAGACATCAGTCATTATAGCATGGTAGAAAATCAAAAATATATACATAAATAAATAAAATATAAAGGATGCTACTATCAAGCACTATTGTGGAAAATCCCCAAGCTGCTCACAACTCATTCTCAAGTGCTAGCCTTCCCGGCCATCCAGGCAGTTGTGACAGATCTAGAAGTAACAAACTGCGACTGCGAGGTTACAGAGACACTGAAGGCATGGGTTTGGCTTTAAACTAGCCCCAACTCACAAGTCAAAGGCAAACTGACTGTAAGAGCTGATGCGGCATTTTTTTCCCCCCCGGCCCTGCGATTCGGGTAGAAAGTGGCAAACTGACCATGAACACATAGATCTGGTTACTGCCCTTCCATCTTAGACACACCCTCACAGCCAGGCTAGCTAGAGCACAATTAGTAGACCACAAGGAGAACTGCAGTGAATACATCTTCCCTGCCCCCTGCCTGCCAGGGCAGAGTACTGACAGCTTTTGCACTCAGGCTCAGGCTACTGGGAGGAGAGCAATACTGCAGCCCTCGATAAAATGACCAGAATCTGTCTTGGGAGCCGGGCCTTTTCCTTTCCCACTGGGATGCATCTTTTAACTTGTGTACTGATACAGATGGAACCTTCCCCTCCTCAGCTCCTCGGCAGCTGTCATCATCTGTGGCTTGCCTGCCTGGTGTTTTCCCTTAAGTTCTAATAAACTGTGCCTGAGTTTCCTTCTGAGGTTTTATTTTTTTGTAACATGCATGGGTATTCTGTTGTATGTATGTACATCTGTGTACCATGTGTGTGCTTGTGCCCACAGAAGCATGCAGCATCAGAGCTTCTGGGACTCGAGCTACAGACAGTTGTGCATTCTCATTTCGGTATGGGGAATTGAACCTGGGTCCTCTGGAAGGGCAGTCAGAGCTCAAAACTGCTGAGCCATCTCTCTCCAGTCCCCAGTCCATCTTAATATTACTTCATCAATGTGACCAAAGACCTGCAAAGCATATTGTCCTCTGTCTCTGCGCGTACAGGAACTTGTAACTGATTATAAGTCAATTAAGAATAGATTTATGCTGAGCATGGTGGCACACACCCTTAATCCCTGGATTTAGAGGTAGAGGCAAGTAGATCCCCATGAGATCAAAGCCAGCTGAAAGTCCCAGGCCAGCCAAGGTCACATGGTAAAACCCTGTCTCAAGAGAGAGAAGGGTGGTAGTGGTGGGGAACGGCTTTCATAACAGAACTTACAAAAGTTCTATAAGCTACGAACAAGATAATAATCAATCGTTATGTTAATAATTCTTCTAAAATTATTAAGCCGATTTTAATGCAAGAATATCAAAGTAATCCTGGCAAGTTTTGAAATACCCGGTGAGTACTTGGTAAATCAGTGGAAGTGAAAGGTAATATATCAATAATTGTGTGAGAGACGCAAGGGCATAAACATGGTTAAGGTATTAAAATAGTGGATGCTTTACCCACCACCAGGAATGCAGAAGGTGGCTTAATCCATGGCTAAGATGAAGCATACATATCACATGTTCTGTAATCCTTAACTGAATATCTGATTTAATCTCTGGTTACAATCTCCCTTATTGCCTTCCACGAATTAGCTGTGACTGGTAAACAGGAATACTCCATGTATTTGATGAATACTGACTCCACCTGTCCTTTGTGCTCTTTGTTTTATGTTTCCTTTCTCTGTCAACAAACCCCCAATAAAAGAACTTTATTCGTTCTTTACTTCAGATGTCTGTTGAGTTCTTCTACATAGTTCTTCTGGTCTAGAATCGCAGTAATCTGTCCATCCCTGGAGGAAACAATGATGGAGGAAACAGGTAAGATGAAAGACAGGAATACTGAGACCCACCCCTCACCCCAGCATCCATAAAGCAGGAAACAGGAGTACCAAGACAGCATCCTTGTTTTTATGACAGACTCTCGCTACACAGTGCTGGCTGGACGGGAACTCAGAGACCTGCCTGTGTCTGCCTTTTGAATGGCAGGATTACAGGCATGAACCATCACCGCTGGCTTGTTCCCTTTGGAAAGTTTCTGATCTCCTAGGTTCAGCCTGCCAGGGTAGGACATGGGTGTGGCACAGCACACCCAGTCTGTCTAGAGTTTCAAGACCTACTTCAAGCTACGGAGGGCTGGCTGGACATGGTGCTTTCACACCTTTGGATTCTACTGCTGAGGAGTAGAGGCTGCAGGAAAGCCTCAGGTTCAAGACCAGCTGCATCTACACAGTGAGCCCTAGAACAATCTGGACTATGATATGAGCCTATTTCTCAGAAAAGCAAAATAATATGGAGAATTGGACTGATTTTATATCTTTATCATCTCTGCCCCCAAAATACCTAGCAAGAAAATCATTCACCTAGAAATCCTTCTAACCATAGGCCCAAATCAGGTATTTTGTCACAACTTCATTAAAGCTATATAATCAAATATTCTCTGTCAAATCTGCTAATGTAATATTGTTGTAAGCCACCCATGGAAGCATATGTTACATCAGAGACAAAAGAAACTTAAATTTTTTATACATACCCTTCACTACCTTTACTGCTGTTTCCATCTTTGAGATACATCGAAAAATCTATAACTCCAACCTGCAGAGAGAATTTTTAGAAGTTAATATAAAATTTGGTTCTGCTGCTTTCTAGGCACAAAAAGAATCATAACCACGATAATCCCCAGAAGTTTATAATGAACATTTAACACTTTATTATGACTATAATGGTAAGGGAGAAATGAGAAGGGTCAAGGTAAGAGGTTGAGGGTGTTGCTCACCAGCAGAGCTCACCAGCAGGTAGAAGCTAAGCTGTCACTTCCATGCTCGCCACACACGCGCGCGCGCACACACACACACACACACACACACACACACACATGCGTATACCCCCCCCACACACACGTGTGCACACACACATGTGCGCACACACACACACAAACACACACGCGGTTGAGGGTGTTGCTCACCAGCAGAGCTCATTAGCAGGTAGAAGCTAAGCTGTCACTTCCATGCTCGCCACACACACACGCACATGCACACACACACACACACACACACCACCACCATCAAAAGTAACAAAAGGAAAAGAAAGAAAAGAGAGGACAATTCATGACAGTTAACAGAATCCTTTGCATAAAGAAAAAACTTTAAATTTTCTTTATCAGCAATTCTGCTACAAACTTTTTATTTTCTTCTATGAAAACCTTTTAAAATTTAGTTACAGAAGTTATTTTTTTTTAAATAATCTCGTCCAGCTTGCAGAGCACGGGGTGTCACCACCTTCTCTACGGTGCATGTCGTTGTTTGACCCTCGCTTTCCCTTTTCTCCCTTAAGCTTCTCTGCACTTTCCTGTCACGTGTCATCTCTACCCTCCTCCACCTCTGTCAGCATGTCTGGTCCCCATTTGTGGTGTTAAACAAGGTTCAGTCAGAAGCTACAGCCATAAAGTCTCACCTACACCGTGGCCTAAACTCGAGCTGAGCAAGGACAGCCACAAAGGCAAGTCAAAGTGGCCAGGAGAAAGTCTAGCCGCCCGGCTGGCCGCGCACAGAGAACTACGGGCATCTAAAGGTTCCTGAGAGGGACATACGAATGTCCAGAGAAGAGCACACTGCTCACCATCCAGACCTAAAGCCCAGCCCTGAAAGCACACACACTGATAACGCCGAGCAGACTGAGCAGGTTATATTTAGGGGCCTATATACCTGTATACACATATACATACATAAATGTAACAACAATTTAAAAAGGGGAGTGTACTGGATAGCTTTGTGTCAACTTAACACAGCTGGAGTTATCACAGAGAAAGGAGCTTCAGTTGGGGAAATGCCTCCATGAGATCCAGCCTTAAGGCATTTTCTCAGTTAGTGATCAAGGTGGGAGGGCCCCTTGTGGGTGGTGCCATCTCTGGGCTGGTAGTCTTGGTTCAATAAGAGAGCAGGCTGAGCAAGCCAGGAGAGGCAAGCCAGTAAAGAACATCCCTCCATGGCCTCTGCATCAGCTCCTGCTTTCTGACCTGCTTGAGTTCCAGTCCTGCATCCTTTGGTGATTAACAGCAGTATGAAAATGTAAGCTGAATAAACCCTTTCCTCCCCAACTTGCTTCTTGGTCATGATGTTTGTGCAGGAATAGAAACCCTGACTAACACCTGAAATTTGAAAGAATCAAGGACAGGATTGTTGGAAGGTTCAGGGGAGGAAAGGGAAGGGGAAGTGATGTAATTATACTTTAATCTCAAAAACATAATACAAAGTTATATTATAATCCAAACCAACACCTATCCCTTTGTGTGTTTTACCGAATCAGAAAAACAAAAGCAATTTAAGATACCAAATTCTTAGCATTGCCACACAAATGACCACTGCTGACATTCTGGTGTCTGTTTCAACTAAAGGACATCTTCAGTTTTTCAAATAGGCCACTTTATTATACATCTTATTTCTTTTTTTTTTTTTATTAGATATTTTCTTCGTTTACATTTCAAATGCTATCTCGAAAGTCCCCTATACCCTTCCCGGTCCCTGCTCTCCGACCCACCTACTCCCACTTCCTGGCCCTGGCATTCCCCTGTACTGGGGCATATGATCTTTGCAAGACCAAGGGCCTCCTCCCACTGATGACCAACTAGGCCATCCTCTGCTACATATGCAGCTAGAGACACAGTTCTGGGGGTACTGGTTAGTTCATATTGTTGATCCTCCTATAGGGTTGCAGACCCCTTTAGCTCCTTGGGTACTTTCTCTAGCTCCTTCATTAGGGGTCCTGTGTCCAATAGATGACTGTGAGCATCCACTTCTGTATTTGCCAGGCACTGGCATAGCCTCACAAGAGACAGCTATAT